>NW_026558515.1:0-22112 GCF_026930045.1 Uloborus diversus | reverse complement strand
AATAGTAACTAGTCGACCCGTGCGGAACTCCGCACTGTGCATCGAATCGTTTCATAAGGTATTTCGCTCTTTAAGAATTTCAAAGGAAGAACATTATGAAGAAAAACCGAAAAAAAAGTAAGCGCAGAAGAGAAGGCATGTAATTTAAAAACATCAGTAACAAAACCTCGTTAAATACAACGTTGTGATAATTTGATCATCGCTCACCTTTTGGTCGTACATATTTTCAATTCAAACATAAATATCATTAAAAGTGTGACTGAGTAGTGACTCGTGAAAAATCAATAATTGTGCATGTGAAAAAACAGGTTGTGGCAAATACAGTCCTGCCCATGTTAGCATATGACGGGAAAAAAAGAAACATTAAAGAGATATTTATTGGCACGGATTCGAATTGGCGCCATTCTAATTAACAGCCCCACACCCCAACAAACCTAGCAATTGCGCTTTCCTTTTCGAAAGCTATTCATTGAAGGAATGCGTAGTAAAAAAACAGCAAAAAAGCTTTTTGCCAAAAAAAAAAAAAAAAAAATAATAATAGTAATATGAGCATGCTTCTATGTTTTGTCATTAACCAGCATGATACGATTTAAAATTATTCGCAAAGCATGGAATTTGATTAAAGAATGACGAAGATCTCACGTAGCGATTGAAACGAACATTCTAGAGAAGTAATAAATTAGATTGAAAATGAGTGTTTTTATCTTTGAATATTGAACTATTTCACATAGAAGGTTGCTTTAATCGTTACGGCTTAAATACCCGCACATGTTTCTCTTTTAATCGAACACTTAAAATTCAAAACCAAAACCAGTTGAACTGAGTCCGTTTTTTAAGTGTAATTTTTCGAACGAAGACAAAATGTTTTTTTTTTCAGCAGAAAGCAGAGGAGTAGAAAATGATTTCTTGCTAATGAAGTTTATAATAATTTTAATGCTTTATATCGTATTCGTGCGAATAAAAAATTAAAGGTTTACTGGGTGAAACTCGTAGTTTTAATTTGGCGTAGTATTTTTTCATTTGTACAAAAGGTCGAACACTGCTATTAGAAACATCTACATTTCAGCATACAATGAAAATGTTTTTCTGCACAAAAAAGATTTCCTTTAGGTAAATCTAATACTTTTTTATGCTTACATTATGCTGAGTGATCTGGATGTAGTCAAAGCTTAAAAAAAAGGATTAACACCCTTCGATTAACAGTCAACTTATCCGAATGATAACTGCAGCCTGCCTAAAGGAGTCGAAACACCAAGTAGCATTCCCACTGCATTTATTTTATTACGTTTGTATGTTATGAGTCAGGCTTGGAGTTGATTACGAGAGAGGGTGTCTCATTCGAGGAAAACTTGACCCAAGCTATAACAATAGGCTAACCGCGGCATTCCAAAGGAGTTGTCCATGGGTTGCCATAAAGCAATTAGCGCCGGGTTGCCAGCTTGGCGTCAATAGTATTATTAGAAATAGTTATAGTTTGATCCAACTGGTTGATTTCGATGTCAACCGGAAGTTCCAGAATGTTGTCTTGTTTTTGCTTAACAACATGGCGATTCGTGAGAAGTCTACTTGTGGTTTTCTACATACGTCGTAAGTATTATGATATTTTCTTAATATAATTGAAATTCAGGCTGAATAGAAAAAAAAACCATATTCTTTCGTAAGCATTTTATTTAAAAATTGTTATTGTGTGTTTTTTTCTGTTTGTTTACCCGTTTTCTCTAGTGGGCAGTTCCAAGCCAATGTTACCTTTTTTGGTAATTTACATTTTTTGCTAATCAAGTGATATATATATATTTTCTGAAAGCTTAAAACCTATATTTTTAAGATTTGCTATGCCTTTTCCAAAATTCTGAAAAGTAAAAATGCAGAAACCAGTCTTTTGAAGGTCACATTGACTTTCAAAATAGTCAGGCAGAGAACTGCTTTTCTTCTTTCCAAAACCAGTTTGTAATCAGGTTCAGAAGGAAAGTGAAGTTGATTTTCCACATTCCACTGCCTCCATTTGACTGAGAAAGTTCATTCTGGAAGGTTGTTGGAGTTTTTAGCTCCATTCTTGGCTTTTTTTTAAAGGTATGTATTATGTTTGTCTGTTACAAAAATATGTAAATAACTATATTAAAATAATAATTATTTATTTTATCAGCTTTAAATTTTTCAGAAGTATTACATTTTGGCTTAAAAACTTATAACTTGCAGTATTTCTGCTGTGTTTGCCATATTTTTTTTTTAATGGTGGTAACAGACTAACAACAATTGTGTCACAGACTAACAATTTTCTGTGTAACAGACTAACTGATGACTAACTTAAATTAACTTTATTTTAAATTTTCAAATTGCTTTAACAATATAAAATATAATTAAGATAAATATTTAGTTTTTTTAAATATATTTCTTACCAATAATAAATGTGTTCTGAGCAAATCTATTTATTTTTAACATCTACAAGCATTATTTAAGTTTACAAGTTTAATCCAGTTCCTCCTAATCAATATTTTGTAGCATAAATATAGAATACATCTATTGTAATTCTTTTTAAACTTAAAATTTTAATTTATTTTGCAGAGTATTTATGATGGCTCCGATTCCAGCTAAAGAAAGAATGAGACAGTACAGAGAGCGAATGAATAATGAAAAAAAAGAAAAAATGAAACAAAAAGATAAAAAGAGACATGCACTTAAAAGAAGTTTAAGAACAAATAAGCAGATAGAAGAAGACAGAAGAAAATCAAAATTAGCGATGAGACAACTGCGGAAGACAAGGAGTGAAGAATCAGTGCACACCGTAGTAAATGATAAACAGAAGGCATATGCCTCTCCTGCAGCACTTTCTCGAGCTGTTTCTAGAGTAAAAAATGTGTTGCCTAAAAGCCCCAGAAAAAGGAATGCCGTAGTGAAGCATATATCTCATAAGTTTAAGCCTTTATATGAGGAAAGCCAGAAAACTTCACATAATGCTATTTCAAGAGAAATTAAAGACAGTGTTGCTAAATTTTACTGTCATGACGACATTTCACGCCAAGCACCAGGAAAAAGAGATGTTATTAAAGTTACAGATAGTGAAACAAATCTAACAACAAAGGTTCAAAAACGCCACTTATTTATGACTTTAAATGAAGTATATCAAATTTATAAAAAAGAAAACCCCACATCTAAAATAGGAAAATCTTCATTTGCTAATTTGCGTCCCAAGAATGTTTTGTTAATGGCAGAAACTCCTAGCAACGTTTGTGTTTGTCAAATACATGCCAATTTCAATTACCTGTTGGAAGGCTTGTCAAATTTATCACCATATCAGAAACCGAATGAAATTATTTCCCAATTAGTATGCAATGTGGAAAATGAAAAATGTATGATGGGGGACTGTGTTGCATGCCACACAACCCAAGAGCGTCTACTTCAAGTTCTGCAAATATCTAACGAAACAGACTTGCAAGATTTTGATGTTTCTTGGCATGAATGGTGTCTAAATGAAGAGAAACGACTTGTGAAAGTGAAAAATGAGGGTACAGCTGATGAAATCATTGAAAAAATTTTAAATAGACTTCCTACATACACAAAGCATAGTTATATTAAAGATGAGCAGCATAAATATTTCAACATGCTGCAAAAGTTAAGAAAAGACGATTCTGCTTTAATGCAGATTGATTTTGCAGAAAATTTCACGATATCGCACCAAGATGAAGTGCAAAGTGCTCACTGGGCCAAAAATCAAGTTACCATCTTCACATGTGTGATATGGTTCAAAAATAAGTCCCATTCTTACGCTATGATTTCGGACTATTTGAACCATGACAAATATGCTGTGCATGTTTTTATAAAAAAAATTATTGAAAGTTTCAAAAATGAAAACCCTACAGTGAAACAAGTGGAGATATTTTCTGACGGTGCCAGTCAGCATTTTAAACAAAAATACACACTCTTTAACATGACTTACTTTCAAGATGAAATAGGGGTTCAAGTTCACTGGAACTTTTTTGCAACCTCCCATGGCAAAGGGGCCGTCGATGGGATTGGTGGCATGATTAAGCACCTTGTATGGATTCAAATTAAATCAAGAAAAGTTATAATTCAGAATGCTGAAGAATTTGCAAATGCCGCCCGGAATCTTGTAAAAACCATTATCATGTTTGTTAGAAAATCTGAAATTGAGAACTGTATACCAGATTTAGATTTAAAATTCCAGAATATCTTGGCAATACCAGAAACACACAAAATACATTGTGTTCGCACTATTCAGAAAGGTATAGTAGAAGTAAGAAAAATTTCTAAAATTAAAGGTACAACTTTCAATTTTAAAGTTCACTGTTCTGATGTTTTGAAACAGGTCAACTGTAATTTGGAAACTAAAAAGACAAAGAAAGTTAGTCTTGGATGTTGGGTTGTGGTCCGATTCTCGCACGAAAATTCTTCTCGGACAAAGGATTTTATTGGACAAGTGACCAATCTAATTGATGACTCTCGTTCGGTTATTACTTTTGTTAAAAAAAGTGGTAACAATACTTTTATTTTTCCAGAAAAGGAAGATATTTCCCATGTTGACCGCGATTCGATTGTTGGCTTTTTAGACGAGCCCCAATTCAATTCCAGGTGTCAAATGACTTTTTCAAATTGTTTAAAGATGTATAATCTTTAAATTTAACTCATTAACTTTTGTTTTACTAGCATTCAAGTCAATAAATCTATTTGAACCTGGATTGCTCTTTTTCTTGTGATTACTTGTTTGTCTGTTACAAATTTGATGTTGGTCTGTTACAGGTAAGAATTGATTTTTTTACTAATTAACAATGTTCCAGAAAACAACTTTTGAGAAAATATCATTTATCTACTCCCACTTAAAAGAAATACACTTTTCTTATAATAAGTTAGAAGTTATTCTATAAGAAAAGTGCAAAATCAATAAGGTATCTAAAAAGCAGGGTAATTCCTGTTAGTCTGTTACAATGGCATATTTTTGTTCATTATTTTAATATGTTTTATAATTATTCATAATGAAACCATTTTTTTATCTTCTAAAGTCATGTAATAACTGTAAACCATGTTTAATTTGCAAAAAAATATATTTTTATAAAAAATTAAGCCTATTTATCTTCTATGATTGTTAGTCTGTTACTATGGAATAGCCCTAGTTCAAATACTAATATGATTAGCCAGATTTGTTGCTTATAATGCTTAATCTTTTAAAATTTCATTTTGTCTACTTGTTATTTAAGAATAAATTTTGAGTTAAAATTTGTCTTTTTCCTTTTGACAAATTCAGTTCTTTTTACATATCATTGTATTGTATCATGTAAATTATTGATAGTAGTTCAGATTTTGCTGTGTAACTCAAAGATTAAAAAATTTTGCTAATAAGAAGAAAGCTATGAAAATGTTAGATAAAATATTTTAATGTAGATGTGCTAATTTCTTAACTTATTTTGGTATGAATCAATATCACATAAGTAGTACATAGATGTATATACAGTAGAATACCTTTATAACGCCGACCTATGTAACGCAATTCTCCATAAACCGCACAACTTTTCAGAAGTAAACAATAGGTTTTTAAGTTTAAAAAATTCCTTTGTTTTGCCTTGCTAACATAAAAATTGTTAGGAAAATTAAATTTTGAAACAGTTTTTCATCTTTCCAGTTAATTCAAAGCTTTTAAATGAAAATTAATATTCACAGTAAAGAGAAAATATCAGATGGCTCTTGAAAATGCAGCTGTTAATGCAAACCATGAAGCTGACAGAAGTGCAGAATAATTCTCTCCCTTTTAATGGTAAAACACGTTTATTTATGAATGATTAGTTGTATAATTAGTGTTTTAATACTCATTACAGATAGAACTCATTCTGAAGTGCTAATATAGATATATTTTGAATATTAGTTTCAAAATTTGTGAAATGACTTATATAACGCCAAAACCTGTATAACGCAAAAGCTCTGGTCCCAAGGTGTGCGTTAAAACGGTCTTCTACTGTACTCGTTTGTTCATACTTATTGCTATTTTACTTTTATGGGTAAGGAAGAAGCTCGATTTTAATCACGTCAAAGCGGTGTGTTTTGAGTTCTTTCAGTTAAAACAAAACGAAAGAAAGTAGAGATTGTTTCTCACAATTATTATTGACCCAGGCAACGCCGGGTATTTTTGCTAGTTAATATATAAATCTAAAACCTCACTTGCTCAAGTAGCATCAACAATGGTTTTAAAATTTAGGGCTTACTTTGATATAATCGATATTCTATTCCAAACTCAAATTGTATTATGTACCAGAGGCATGTGCAGAGTTTCAATAATGGGGGTACCACTGCATCCGGGCCCGTGATTTAAAATAATCAGTGGGAGGGCAATTACTACTCTACTCCTCCCCGTCCCACAATAACATTACTACTGCATCTTCACTTTTTCATTTTCATACATCACTAGGGCTGGGCAATATACCGATATACCATCATATATCGATATATATCTACTACCGCTATAAAAATATTTATATTTCTATCTGTTCGATATATCGTTTATAAAGAAAATACGGGACTTCATTACAGAGAAATTAAAATACTGACTTAACAATACGTAATCTTTCATAGCTCTGTGTGATGGGTGAATGTTTGAAGTTTTAAGATGTTTTCTGCATTGTTCAAAGAGTTATTTAATTTTCAACTATAGTCAAAAAGAAGAATTCACAAGGTCGCCGAAGGTAAATATGGGCCCCTTTGTCAGTAGGTCTCCGGATTTCCTCCCCCTATAGAGTTTTCAAAACTTATATTATTATCATTCAGAGCAGGTTCCTTCCAAGGATCCCTGCTCTCTTTCTGACAAAGCTGACATGACCTCTCATAGGCCAATAAAAGTGAATGTGTATTGGTTAAAAGAGCATCCTAATGCAACAATTAAAAATTAACTAATTGAGGTATCAACACGATTCATAGTTCAAATTAAACATAAACTATTGATATTGAGCTGAATAAAATGTTTAAGAAAAATACTGAACAGAAATATTTTTATTTAAAAAAAATGAAAAACGAAAAAATCCTAATAAGAATACTTATGTCTCACATGTATCACACAAGAGGGAGAACAACTCAATTTTTTCAGCTCTTCAGTTAAAGTGCATGATAAAGCAATAATTAGCTTTAAAACTGAATTTTTTAATCTTAACCCCTCCCCCCCCCTCAAAGAAAAAGAAAAAATGTAATTTGAAGTGCTTTAATTAACCAACGTCATTTACATACTTAGCAAAAATGAGAAAATTACATTTTTCAGTAACATGCTTTTTTTTTTTTAATTTTAATTTGTTTTAACTGTTAAGATTTGTTCTTTTTTACCTTTTTAATGGCTGCCTTGTGCTTGATGGATCTCCGTTAAAGCTTTGATGTCTGTGAAATTTAATCTGAGGTCCCTTTTGAGGCAGATGTCCAATCTATTTCTTTGCTTCGTGAGAAGCAGCACTACAGAGCTAAATCCTCTTTCAACTAAATATGTTGAGGGGAATGAGATGCAGAGCTGTTCAACTCATTTCCAAAGTTATGGGTAAGTACCCATAAGCTTCACCCAGGCAAGTTCCGTATTGCTTGAAAGTAATTTTTGATTCGCAATCGAATTTCAAATCCATAAACTCTGTCTGCAAAGAGGTTTCCAGTTCATCCACATCTTCAAAACTAAATGGATCTAAAATCCAGTCAGAAATTTGTAAGTTGATCAAATCTGCAAACCTTGATTCCATGTTCTTTTTTAACTGATCAAGGTGATCAATATAAATCAAAATTTTTTTTTCAGGAAATTCATCTTCCACGATTAAACTTTTTTTTAGAATTGGAAACAGGATAAATTCTTTATGTCCAATATTTGCCTTGTGGATTTTGAATTTGGAAATGAATGCTGAAATTATGCTTTTGGCCTTGATGAGGTTTATCTTGTTTCCTTGAAACTTAATGTTGACTTCATTCATTTTTTCAAAAATATCTGTGAGATACGTAAGTTCCAATTTGCGCTGTTTCAAATTCTCACTTAAAGCAGGATCATGCAAGTCGAGAAACTCGGCTACAAAGTTGAATAATTCAAAGAAAAACAGTTTCCTTTGGAAAGCCATCTCACAGACGTATGTAAAAGCAAGCGATCGAATTTTTCATCATTTTCATGGCAAAGCTCACGAAACAGGCGATCATTGAGAGAATTAGTTTTGATCTTGTTAATATCAGTAATGACTAATTGTAAGGTTTCATGTAAAACACCACTCAATTTTTTTGCAGCCAAGTGTTGACGATGAATGACACAATGGAAGGTAATCACTGTTGGCACTTCTTTTTTAAGGTATACAAGAAACCCAACATAACCACCCACCATGGCAGGGGCACCATCTGCTGCGCAAGCACTTACATTTGTCAATGGAATTTCTTTTTCTTCAAAATAATCCTTCACAAATTTAAAAATCGACAATCTCTTTGTATCAGTAATCAAAGTTCTGGCGAACAACATTTTCTCAGTTATCTATTTCAGCTCATTAATAAACCTCACGTAAGCTAATAAAATAGCTGTTATCTGTCACAGTTGATTCATCAGTCTGTAGTGCAAATTTACTTTGTTTCAAAACATTTATGAGTTTGCACTCAATGTCAGCAGCCATTTCATCTATTCTCCTGGAAACTGTGTTGTTACTCAGGAGGAGAGATTGACTTATCTTTTTACTGGAGCCCTCACCAAGCAAAATTTCAACTATTTTTTTGGCAGCCGGTAGAATAAGAGATTCGCCAATCATATGAGGCTTACCACATCTTTGTATCAAAAGAGACACTTCGTAAGAAGCAAGAAGTCCTTTGTCAAGATCTGTTGCTTGTCTTCTAAGTAATTCACCCACCTTTGGCCGTTTATCCGCTTTTGTTTTGAGGTCTTGAAAATAACTAAGAGGTTTATTTACTTTGTCACCATGTACTCTTGAAAAATGCTCTTTCATTCGCGAGGACTTCATCGCTTCATAGCTAGAAAATGTTTTATCGCACAAAAGACAATGCAGAAACTGCACATTTTGCGGTGACGTGACAAAACTAAATTTTAAATACTCTGCTGAATACTGCCGGCACTTCTTTTTCGAATTCATATCGAACTTCCACACTACGAAACATGCACAATTAAACAGAAATTCACTAATTTAAATCAAACAATAGAAACTACGTAAGGAGGTTTATGCGCTGATTGCAAGATTCTGAATGACAACAGATAAGTAAATGCAAAAATCCATTCTTACACATATCCATCCACTTTTCAGGCATTAAGTATATGATGGCGCCAACGGTCAGACAGTGCTTACAAGATTTTTTTTATTCCTCGTGAAAATGGCAATAAAATAAAAGATTTTATTTTTCGCTTTTGGGATTTTTTTTATCCGAACAGATTTGATTGAGCTGTAAATCATACATGCCTTATTTTCTGGGAACGACTTTCTTTGATTTGACGTGCCATATGCTTGGTTCGGTATTACACAACATAGGTATTCTGAAAGATATTTCTGAATTGTGTACCGATTTGTTTTAATAACTATAGTTTTTGAAAGGTGAAGAATTTTCCATTACCAGGTATCCGACTGCCAGTCGCCCCCTAGAAATTTATCGTCCCCTAGAAGAGTTTGATCGCCCCCAGGTTGGGAATCACTGGGCTAGACTAATGCTTTTGAATATTTTATAGCAGAGTGTGATAAAAAATATACAACAGTTGGTCCTAAGGACCACCAATTATTTTTTATGGTGGTCCCAGGTAGGTTTCACTAGTCTGGGACCAGTGGACCAGCACTAATTTCTAACGCTGAACCAAATAACGATTTTATTAATGCTAATTCAGTTTAGATCAGATTTTTGCCAAATATGGCAGAGAGATCTTTTGATGCTCAAGAATTGACATTGGGCTGTTTTCGTTCCCAATCAGAACCCCCCTCCCACCGGGGACTTCCTTTTACAAATACCTAGTTTTCGTCGGATCTCTGTCAAATTTGGATCAGTGATGCTTTGATGCATAGGAATTTTCATAGGGAGTTTTTCGCCTACCTATGAGGGAGGGAAGGGGTTGGGTGCGAAAACACCACCATTCCAGTTTACGTCAGATTTTTGCAAAAATTTTACAGACCTGTACTTTGATGCTCAAGAATTCACTTAGAGTAGTTTTTTATTCACAATGGGGGGCCACCCTCCCTCCCACAGTGGATTTCTTTATGCAAATCCACAGTTTTCGTCGGATCTTTGCCAAATTTGGCACAGCGGTTCTTTGATGGTCAGGAATTGTCATAGGGGTTTTTGCTATAAGGAAAGGGGGGAGGGTGTGAATACACCCCACAAGGGATTTTTGTTATGCAAATCCAGTTTTCGTTGGATTTTTTTCCAAACATGGTGCAGTTGTCCTTTGATGCTCAGGAATTCACATAAGTTTTTTCTCTTCAAAATGGGGTGTATGGAGACTACCTTCATTGACAGTGCAATACTCCAAAATGTGTGAAACAAGTTCAATTATAGATAAGATGTTGCATTACTAAAGATTCCAACATTGGGCATTTATAATTAAGCACGTTGTACAATGGGCTCGCACATTGCACATTTATGTGATTAAACTTTATTAAGAAAAAACCTGGTAAATTTCTCTTTAAAATCATGGATGACTTATTTTAATATGTGCATTAGTCTCAAAAATATGATTGTCATTCCGAGTCCCTGAGAGTCAAGGCCCCTTGTCAGTTCGGTTGCCAGAACCCCATGCCCCCATAAAATTTACAAAACTTTATACTACTCTGATTATAACCATAAAAAATAATCGGTAGTCCTCAGAGATCAACAATCACTGGCTATTTTTGATTACGCTCGGCTAGAAAAATTGGCCTAGCTGATGTCTCACTATTTATTAGCCAAACCATTGGTTTCCTTTTTTTCTAATAAATTTATGTAATTTTAAATTTCACATCTACATTGTACCAAATATTTACATACTTGGGGGGGGGGGGGATAACGTCCTGAAACTAAATGAAAATAGTCAAATTAAATTCTCAAATATTCAGTAGCCTATTTTAGCCGTTGCGAAAAAGAAAAGTGAAGTTGGTTTTAAAACTACATTTTGCTATTTAAAACACCAAAGCAAAATATTTTTTGCCAAATTTTTTTGAATATTGAAACATTAAGTGTTTTAAAAAATCCTCATCAGTAGAAAAAATGTTTTCCTTTTTTCTTATTTGTTTCGCATTGTTATTCAACACTAATGTTTATCATTTAGAACTTAATTTGCAGTAGTACAGTGATTTTGCACATTTAAGTATTTATTTATTTGTAGTTACATTTTAGTGCTTTATATAATACAATCCAAATTCAAAATAATAGAATATCAGAACTGTTTGAACAAAACTTGTCCCTGGGTCGGAAAAAATGAACGCATGAAATTAAAAAAACAAGAACTCGTTATTCATGAAAGGGCAAATCAATTTAAACAACTTTTCAGATATTATTTTAACGATTTATAGGTCATTAACACATTGGAATAATAGATAAATTTTTTATATGGGACAAAAAATTAGAATAATCTATTCATTCAATGTGAATTTTAAAAAGTAGAGAAAATATTTGTTTACCTGTTGCCCTATAGTTTGTCACAAGTATGGAGCTTGGCACCTGGATAATTTTACGCTCTTATAAAAGCTTTTTATTGCTCAAAATGGGTCGTCAAGGTGATAAATAGGAAAAAAACGAAGTTACATATTGCATCATTTCTTAAAGTTAGAAAAAAACTATCCAATTCAATTCAAATGAACCTTTAACCTTTCTATGGTATGTAAGATTTTAAAGCAATATAAGACTGACCAACTAAAAAGTAATCGAAGCAAACGAGGTAGAAAAATTATAACACCTGGCAGAGATGAATTCAAATTAAAGTAAATTGTCCAAAATAATCGTTTGAAAATGCTTCTTATGTCCATAAGTGTTGGACAGAATGTATAGTTATCTTATCCACGCCAACTACACTTGGATGGTTGCATAAACTGCAGTTTTAATTGCGGATCTACGAAGTAAGACCAAAGATAAACATGAAGCAGAAAAGTGCACAACTATCCTGGAGCAAAGAGAAGCTCATTTGGGTGCAACAAGACTGAAAAGACATTTTATTCAGTGATGCATATTTATTTGTAATATCTGTCGAAAAAAAGAGGAGATCAGGGGTAACCTCAAACAGGGGCAACAACGTTGGAAAAGTATTATATTCAGTGATGAATCATTTTTGAAATATCTGTAAACAAAAAAAGGTGTTTGGGTTTGACGTTTAAAAGGAAAAGCGTATGAGAAATCTTGTGTAAGAGGTTCTCTCCACTTTGTCACATCCTTCTTGGTTTGTGGGTGCATGACAGCTGCTGGAATTGGGAAGTTATATATATCATAAAATAAAACAATGCGTGATTTCCGCTGTTAATCAATAATACTGAATGATACTTCATCTGAGGCACAGCAGTTACCCATTTAGCGACACATTTTATCTTCCAGCAAGGTTCTACTCCATGTCACATCTCTAAATCGACTCATAGATTTTAAACAGAAAGAGGAATTTCGGTATTGAACTGGTAAATCAACTCTGCCAATCTCAATACAATCAAGAATTTGGTGTACCATCAAATCTAAATAAATCCGTTCAACATCTGGTGCCCGCCAACAAAATTTAGCTTTTTGCCGCATTGAAGAGAGTATGGAAACAGTGAAAGAATTAAAGCATTGAATTCAGCAAAAAATGACGCATTCTAGTATTAATGTTGTTTCTTTTGAAAGTGTTTTCCCCCCTTTAATTTGAATATTCTAATTTTTTGACTCAATGTAAATCTTCATCACTATAAACGTTTGGATTATTCTGTCTAAGATTATTTTTAATTGGGTATATTTGAGATGAAATTCACACTTTAATGTCTAAGAAAGGTAGCATGTTCATTTAAATTTCTAATTTGCACTTATATTTAGTTAGAATAAACTTTTTTCCAAAATGTGGGAAGTATTCTATTGAATTTGAGTTGTATTTCATCGATTAGCTGAAAATGAAACTGTTAAATTTTTTTTAAATAACTTTATAAATGTAATCATAAAGTGCAAATAATTTTAGGTACAAAGTACAAACATGCTTAAAATTGAGTTTTTAAAATTTCATTTTAATAAAATATCTGAAGAGTACAAAAAATTTTGGATGGCCTCTCCCAAAATGATTGGCTAGATCTGCCACTAAGCTAGAGTGTATATATTGGTAAAGATTAAGAAAAATATAAAAGAGATGAATAGCAACGCACACACATGTACGTGCAGTTAGGTAATTTATTGAATTATGCTACAAATATGCCACACTTGTGTTAAATTTATTTGAATATAAGATAATTAGGCATGAAGAAAAAAAGTTCCAAAAAAAAAAAGCAATTTAGACTATATTTGGTCAATTAAAGTCATGATGTCCGTGGATCCGCCCCTTTAAAAAAGAAAGCACTTATTTAATATTTCTCGTTTCTTATACTTTGCATAAATGCAGTCATTACATTCTTTTGATTTCTGTTATTAAATTACAGTTTTATCTTATGATTAAAAATTTTGCTTCAAATTTCAGAGATTGTGAATGGAGATTACAAATAAGAATGCCTGTAGTGATGACCATTCTTTACATGCTGTGGAGGAAGTTCTGCTGATGATTACGCTATTTCTAATTAAGTGGCGGTAAGTATTCCTTGGCTATAAACTATTCTTAGCTGCAAATAAAATATTAACTTTCATGCAATAAGCAAACAAAAATTAGCTTGTGGATGAAAAGACTTCTTATGTTTTGTTTGATGTCTTTTCAATAATAAGGTTGTTTTTTTTACTTAATTATCAAAAGTCCTTTGTAACCCTAAAGCGTGTGTCTCCGATTCTAGTTGCTATTTGTACCATTTAAATGTTTTTATGATGTTAGCAACTTCTTTTAGTTGTGTAACATCAATTTCTATTTGTACAGAACTTTTCTTTTGCATTTTCTTTACTTGGAAACCAGCCAAGGAAGCTGGGGTTCATAATTATCCCTACTTGTATTAAGACATTCTGAGATCGGTAATATGATCTAAAACTAAAGTCTGTGGGAACAATCCTTTCTCACCCCCTTCGTCTGAACAATACCCTTGTTTTATAATGTCATAGTATTGCTTTTATCATAAGTAATAAAATATGACTTAGTAGTTGTTTGCTATCATGTGCAGAGAAAATAATTTTTGTCACTATAATGCACAGACTAAACAAATGTCAACGAGCTATAATGTACAGTACAAATGAAAAAAAGGCTATCTTAATTAAAATAATTAAAAATATACCTAAAACACCTTCAGAAAAGTGTTACAAATATAACTTACATTTTTACCGCAATAGTAACCTTTTTTCAAAACTTTGCTTCTAGTGATCATATTATAAAGTATGTGAGTAAGCATAATTAGTCCATTTGCAAGTCTATAAATCTTTTATGGTACGTTTTTGATCATATTAGTTTTTTAAATAGTATCTGGAAATCCCTGGAGCAAAGTTTAAACCGTATATGTTGATTAAATTGAAAACTAAATAATTCATTTTACTATTTTGAAATACATATTGTGTTCTTGAAAATAATTTGCCAATAGTTCTGTCACTTGATTGTGAAAATACACATACTCTAGTTTGAAATGCAAGCAGTGTGTTCTATACTGACCCTCAGTGCATTGAGATACAGGCCCCTAAAAAGTACACATTTTATCATATTTTGATGACAAAACTGCTCTTTTTTCTTAGCATTAAGCATTAACCATACATTTAATGAGCCTATTTAATAATTTATATATATCGCTACACAAATTGCTCATAAAAACTATGGTTGAACCGCAGTGCATGGAACCGAGATGCCTCAAACATGACACATTTTCACTTACTTCGTCAGTTTAGCCACCCTTGCCAGGGTCCACTGAAGGTCAGCCATAAAATTTGTGATATATTTCATTTGAGGCACTAAATATCATGGTGTAATCACAAAGATTACTTTTGCTGATGCTCCATGCGCAGAGATAATTGAATTATTAAAAAATGTCGATATGTGTGAGAAATACCCTAAGTTAAGACCAACTTTCAGTGTTTTTGTAGGTCATAAAAAATTTTTTTGGAAGAAAAGAAAAGATATGTGTCTTCTAAAATCATTCAAAGAAACCACTAAAATTTTTTGCGAAATCAAAAATGGCATGATCTGACCTGTCTGACTCTTATAAAAACTGGCTCTTAATATCGAAAAATATCCAAAAGACCCATCGAAGCTTCCCAGTTTCGTTAACGTCTCCAAAGATAGTATAAAATTGCGCTTTTAGAAATATCTGCTTAGGAGCCCCAAAACATATCCTTCCTAAAAATTGCGTAAAGAAGATTTTAGTTCCAAAAAATATTTCGGTTCGGAATATTTTTGCGTTTCCCCTATCATTTTCAGATATAGCCAAAAAATCGGTTTAAGAAACAATAGGTGTCGAGAAATTACAGGAGAAAAGCTGAAAGATCCCCTACCATCACCAAAGAAAGCCTACATTTGCATTTTAAACTTCAATTTCGAATACTTTCGATGGAAGACGATTGAATCTTCCTCCCTCTAGCAACGTCAACAAAGATAACCCAAAATGGCGTGTTTAAAACTTCAGTTTCGAAAAATTTTTGGGAAGAGAACTGATCCTTCCTAAGCTATGGTCACAAAAAATAGCTTCAAATTGATTTCAATTTTGAAAGAATTTTAGGAAAATACTCTGAAATTACTTTTCCCTGAAGTCTTGAAAAAGTTCATAAAACTGCAATAACATCAATTTCAAGAATTTCTCCATGCACCTTGAATATGTCCGACTCTTTTGTCCTTGCAATCAAACACAACCAAAGATTAACTAAAACTTTTTTTACTCCAATTTCGATAATTTTCTGGGCGCAATCCCTCCTTCCCTGACCCCCTGCCTCCCCCCTCCTGCATTCTTCTTCTGATGTCACCGAAGACAGGCTATAAAATACGTGACTAGTAAATTTTGGTATTTATTACTTTCTTCGAAGATGTAAATTGTACCTAAGGAGTTTCTTACTATTTAACTTTTCTTCCTTTTTAAAAGTTCATCATTCTTCTGTTTTTTTTTTTTTTTTTTTTTTTTTTTTTTTTTTTTTTTTTAATTAGAACTTGATGTAGAAATTTGAAGAAAGATTTATGTGGACGTTGAATATTAGTCAAAATATGAAAATTACTTTTGAGGGGCGGCACATTTGGTCTTCTCACGTGGGCGGCTGACACCCTAGGATCGGTCCTGTAGAAGAATCACAGTAACACTACCAAACAGAGATATCTAACCTCGCCTAGCTTTTAAATGGTGTACAATAGTTCACTTTGGAACCCCAAATTATCTAACTACTACATTGAAACATGGTTGGCCGGATTGGACCCAATGGATTTTTTTGAAAAAACCCATTATTTAGCCCACTTTTGGGTTTTTTAAAATTTTCTGAGAACTTTTTTTTTTAAAAATAATTAATTTAAATACTTTTACAATTTAAACTTCTTTTTTATTTCTTTTTCTCAATAGGCAATGGACATAAAAAATGAATTTTGAACTTTAATAGTATTTCTTAACTCTTAAGGGCATTAAAAAATGCTTCAAAGATTTTAAATAAATATATTTAACTTTTTTCCTTCAACTGGTCAATAAAGAACTCAAATTACCTTGACTAAGTCCTGTCACGTCAGATTTTCTCAATATTTGCAGATAGTACAGAGGAAACTACTCTGGCTAAAAGGCTCTCATGTGAATTATTTTCTGCAAACCAACACGTCACAAAACTCTAATAAGCAAGGTATATTTTTTAGAAATTAACAGGTTTTACAAATGGTCGGACAGAAAACGGAATAGGATGTACAGTATTTTCATTATCTTACGAAAAAGTTTAATATTTCTTACTCTGTACACAGAAGTAGAAAAACAGGCAACATAAAATTCAAAGAAATGTCTTGATTAAGCTGGAATTCAGTAAAAAGGGATTTAAACTACTTGAGGTTCTACAGTAGTTTTGCATAACAAAATGAAATACAATAAAGTAAAATACAAAAAAAAAATGTCGAAATTAAAAACGAACAAATAAACAATAGATTTTATCACTCAAGAAGTAACTTTGCCTTAACTGTTGGTAATCATGGAAACTAAAAAAATCTGAAACTTCACCATTCTTGAATTTTGTCGTCTTTTATACCTTTCTTCAGAAAACGCTGAATTTTCCAGCTTTTTTTATCAAGACAATTTTTGTGCTTTGTTCATATACTTATGCTACAATATGCTACGAGTACCCCACCTTTCCCCTAAAAAAAGACAAAAAAAAAAAACCCAATTTCTTTTAAAAAACCCAGCTTTAGTTGGGTTTTTTTTGGGTTTTATTTAAAAAAACCCTGGGTCCATGGGCTTTTTTAAAAAAACCCGGGTTTTTGCCAACCCTGCATTGAAATTATCTAATCTAATTCACACCTCATTTTTCAGTTTTTACAAGACTATCATTGCTTGGATGTTATATTTCAAATACAATTTTTCTTGATCCATTCTTTCAAGCCGATTTCTCCCCATTTTCCAAATTTAATACACAATTGGAATTCAGAAGTTATTGAAGAGAAAATATAAGAATGAACTGAAAATAGAAATTATAAACAAAATTAAAGGCAAATTGCATGGGGTCACATTTGCCCCACAATATAGGGTGCACTTCAAGGGCGCCCATATGGGGAGGGGGGGTCTTTTTTCTTTGCAAATGCATTTCTTCTCCAGCAATTAAGGAATAAGTTATAAAAAATGTCAAATTTTAATAACTTTAATCTGTAGTGAAATCTGTTTCAATGGGGAAAATATCCTGCTAAACCATGGAGAGGATATCTGAGGCGCCCCCCTCCCCCTTAAAATTTTGCATATGGATGCCCTTGGTGCACTTACCCCATCTTACTTTAAATAAAGAGAAAGTGCAACCCTTCTTATAAACAAAGTCTGGTTAAAGTAATTAACTAAAACATGTCATGTATGTTAGTATGTAGTAACTTGTTGCTAAAAAAATACAACGTACGCTTGCTGACTTCAGCTTCTAAGTTAACTTTAAATTACGGACAATTTTGATTGTTATTTTCCTTCCTTTCTGCAGGTAAGTGTTCTCAAAACATATCTCTCCAATACCCTAAAAGACGATGAAATGTAAATTGCAGTACATAATTTATTTATGAAGCATATAATACTTTTTTTTGATCCCACCATCTTATTAACAGTAAACTGACAAACCTTAAGATATTTTATACTATATCTAATAATTATTCTTACATTTTTTGTTTTTTCTCTTTTATATTTATGTTGCTATGATTACTAATAATAGAAAATTTATGTGTACAAACTTAAAATATTGAGCTATTATATGAAATAATATGTATAGAATGATATAAAGCAAAAGAGTAATCATAACCAATGATGTGGATCATGTAAACACCAAGTAGGTAGGTAAATATTTTTGGGATATTTACCCGAGGCCTGGATAAATACTCAAACTGGATAATTTCGAAAAAAATGTAATAGGAGAATAATTGATAAATTTTTATCCAAAAACGAAATAAAATGTAAAATTTAAATTAATATATGCTTTTAGGCAGTTTATACTACAGTGAAATCCCGTTACAACGAACATCAAGAGACCACAAATTGTTTGTTGTAATGGAGTTCAAATAATGTAATGGCGGTTATATAGGGACTGAAAATGTAGTTCGTTGAAACGGAAATTTCGTTGTTATGGAATTTCACTGTATTTTTAATAGAAAACTTAGATGAAATTATTTTTTAAAAAATTGAATTGACGCACTTGCAGTCTAAAAGTCACCCATTGGCGCAACCAAAAAATAGTGTTAGGAGGGCACTGCTAAAGAAATCTTGCTTTCGGTGGATAGGGGTGGAGGGCGGTATATTCTCCCCCGGGATTTTTTTTTTTTTTAATTATAGTCTTAAGAACGCAGTTTTAGACGGTTTTTGGTAATGCTGTGGGGAGGAAAAATTAGGGAGGCCTTCTGCGGAAATTTTTAGAAATTGAAATCTTTAAAACGCTATATTTGTTGAGGTTAGTGTAATGAAAGGAATGGGGCTTTTTGAAGTTCCCTCCGCCTATCTTTTCAAAATTAAAGTTCTAAAAACGCAGTTTCGGAACGTGTTACAGGCAGGGCGGTTCTAGGGCTCTCCCCAAAAACTATTTTGAAGTTCAAGTCCTAAAAAATGAAGTTTTAAAGAGACATTCAGGGATACTAGTTGGGGGGATTTAAACGCTCTCCTCTTATTTTTCGAAACTAGTTTCTTTCGCTTCTAGGTGTTGTCCATGCTAGGTACGCCACTGTCTACAGATTGTTTTTGCATATTTTTTAAGGGGGAAAAGGCCTAAACAATATCTGACCCCTTGGCAACTCATATTTGCCTTGTTGACTGCAGTACATGCAGAGATTTGTGCACATTAAACTTGTTTTGAACATATACCTCTGAAATGCAAACTTATTTATTTGTTTTTTACTTTTCAGTTGTTAATTGGAAACTGACTTGAAGAAAGGGAAAAGAAATGTGATAAAGATGACAGCTATTAAAAATTACTGTTTTGTACTTTTGATTGTTGCTCACTTTTAACTCTTAATTGTTATAAAAAAATTGAACAAAAATTATTGTTGCAAATAAATTTTACTTATTTTTTTCTATATTCTTGTCTATATTTCTTTTTTTTTTTTTTTTTTTTTTTTTGAGTCTCCAAAACAACGTTTTTCTTCATGTGAAGTACATATATAATATAATTTCAATGCTCCATACATGTTTTTCTTTGTACGCTTTTTTTTTTTTTTTTCAACAGACAATATCTTTTGACATTTTATACTATACCTAATACCAATTCTTGTATTTGTAATTGTTGCAAATTATTTTCTATTTGGATTGGTATGATCATTAATAAACACATTAGTGAGTAAGAATTTAAAATATTGAGCTATCATATGAAGAAACATTCAAGGAATAATGTAATGCAAAAAAGTAATCATAACTCTGTCCACAAATAAACTTTTCTGTGTTCCAATCTTAAAGATATCATTAAATATTTGGTTCTCAGAAGAATTGAGAAATGATAAAATGCATTTGATGATTTAAGTTTTAAAAAATAGTTATCACTTGAGTTCAACTGTCGAAAAATGTATTATGAAACATACAAAGCTATTTTAAAGTTCAAAATGTATTTTACTGCAAGTAAGAATCCTATATGCAAAATAACAAGAATTTTGCTTTTTCTTTTCTTCAACAAAATTACTGAATTAAAAGCACAAAAAGATAATTCATTATTTTTCATAATGTCGATGAAATGAAATAAGAAAGGAAAAATGTTTAGAATTTCTTATTGTCACAAAGGTCTAAAGCAACGGTGATTAACATATGGCTTTTTGGGCCTCTTCCAGCATGCGAACTAATCCACAAAAGCCACCATATCCATTTAACCACCACCATTAAGTAAATTCCATAATAATGTTTAAAAAAAGGGATAGGGGTTTCTTTGTTAGGAGATTAAATTGTAGAAGGGGTGGGGGGCAATGTGTGATAGGCTCTTGTGCGACTGGAGGTGCCATTGAAGGCATTGCTCTCTATAGCATGTTTCGTTATGAGCTTTTCCAGGGGAAGGGAGGGGGCAAATAGTGTCACTGCAGTGAAATTATACCACACCAATTCCAAATTGGATAGTGGTGTGGTGGGGACCAAAACCACACCAATTTACATTTTATAAATACAAAGGGTTGGCACAAAAGTCATGGCAACTATTTTTTTTCTTGAAGATACCAGCCCGGTTGGAAAATGATATATACAGACAAAAGGACAAGGTGTTAGCTACATGTGTGGACATTAGGGTGTTTATAAAAAAAACTTCTTTTCAGCTAGAGTCCAGAACACCCCCTATTTTTCTTTAGACTTACTAATAGTATTACACTAAAAGTTTTAGCTTCTTACTCAAATTTTAAGAGGGTGCTCAGTGGAGCTATTAATTTAACATTAGCCATAGCATAGAAAAAGAAAAATTTAGAAACATTTATTCTCCCCAGCTGTTTTTCTTTTTTGTAAATGTTTTATTGCAATGTATGCATGTTACTAGTGTATATTATAATGTGTAGCATTGTTTTTCCAGTTAAATATATTTTTTTTAGCCTCTTTCCTCATACTTATGAAGTTTGGGGGCGGGGGTTGAGAACCCTCTTTCAGTTGAAATAGGAAGCTAAAATTCTGCCAGTATATTACTATTTACAAGTCTAAAAATATTGTGGAGTATCCTGGTATCTAGTAGAAACTTTTTTTTTTTATACATGTATTTTTGAACCAGCCTAGTGAACAATGAATAGTAACGCTAATCAGTGGTGTTCCCATTGAGTATATTCCATATACGCCATATACATTTATTAGACATATAGGGTATACACTCAAGTTTTAAAAATTTGCATATTATCTTATATTATGTATATGATTGCATACACATATTGTGCATAAAATTACTGGGAGTATACCCTCAGAAAAACTAACGGGAACATCACTGACACTAATTTATTATGGTAGAATACAGGGAAATATGGCCTCCACGGAGCACAAAAATAACTCAGAACGCATAAAGATAAAATGACAAACCTGGACCAAAAAACCCTCATTGTACTCCCCTACTATTGTAACCACACTCTACCTACGATGTGGGGTGCGCTGAATACCATCAGCCTCAGTATTTGGTGCCATGAGGGAATCTGGTCACCTGTTGGCGCACAGCATTAACAATGTCCTCTCTTATTGCAAACCGCCTACTACATATTGGTTTTTTAATCTTGCGAATGATATCTAAGTCACAGGGAGAAAAGTCGAGAGTACGGTGGGTGCTCTAATTCTTCTCATCCCCGACGTCGGAGTAGCTGCAGTCCACACTCTGTTTTATGTGGTCTTGCACACGATTCACCAACTGACTGATTTCTCAGCCCTCGCTGCGCTACCAGGAGCGGATCTAGTTGGGGGCCATGGCCCCTCCCAAAGCCTTGTGATTGCAGGAGTTCTTTAAGGAAAAAAATATTATGAGAAGAT
>NW_026558514.1:0-173171 GCF_026930045.1 Uloborus diversus | reverse complement strand
TATGGATTATTTATGTACGGAAGAAAATTCTGAGTCAGTTTAATCATTCGACCTTTAGATTTCAAAGATTTTAGATCAATAATTACTAAGGTGCATTTTTTGTTTTTATTATAATTAAGACACCGATCAACAGAGATCCGATAGTATATTGGCGAGAGCGTTGGGCTTCCATTCCTGGGTTCAAATCCCAGCCGGAAAGGAAATCTTAAATGCAAATATTTTTTTCTAATTTTCTAATACTTTTTTTTTTATTTTTCCCTTTTGCGAAGTCAGTCAGACAGTCTGACAGTCAATCAGTCAAGCACTCAGTCATTCAGTCTCAGTCAGTCAGTCCAGTCAGTCAGTCACTCAGTCAGTCAGTTAGTCCTTCAGCCAGTCAGTCAAGCAGTCAGTCATTTAGTCTCAGTCAGTCAGTCATTCAGTCAGTCAGGCAGTCAGTCAGTCAGTCAGTCGGTCAGTCCTGTGCAGTCAGTTAGTCACTAAAGCAGTCAGTCAGTCTCAGTCAGTCAGTCAGTCAGTCAGTCCAGTCCAGTCTCAGTCAGTCAGTCCAGTCCAGTCTCAGTCAGTCAGTCAGTCAGTCTCGGTCAGTCAGTCAGTCAGTCAGTCAGTCTCGGTCAGTCAGTCAGTCAGTCATTCAGTCAGTCAGCCTTATTCAGTCAGTCTGTCAGTCAGTCAGTCGGTCAGTCCTGTCCAGTCAGTTAGTCAGTCAAGCAGTCAGTCAGGTAGTCAAGCAGTCAGTCAGTCAGTGTCAGTCAGTCATTTAGTCATTCAGTCAGTCAGTGAAATAGCCAGTCAGAGAGTCAAGCAGTCAGTCAGTCAGTCTCAGTCAGTCAGTTAGTCAGTCAGTCAGTCAGTCAGTCAGTCCAGTCTCAGTCAGTCAGGCAGTTAGTCAGTCAGTCTCGGTCAGTCAGTGAGTCAGTCAGTCAGTATCAGTCAGTCAGTGAGTCAGTCTGTCAGTCAGGCAGTATCAGTCAGGCAGTAAGACTCCGCTCGACAGAACTCCGATAGCCTAATGGCTAGACCGCTGGTCTTCCAAGCGAGTGGCCTGGGTTCGAGTACCAGCCGGAGCGAATATCTTCAATGTATATGTTTCTTTTCTAATTTGAAAATTCTTTTTTTTTTCAATTTCTTTCCTTTGCAATTATTGATTATTTATGTAGGGAAGAAAATTCTGAGTCAGTTTAATTTTTCAACACGAAGATTTCAAAGTGTTTAAATAAACAATTACCAAGGTGCATTTTTTGTTTTTATTATATTTAAAACTCCCACCGACAGAGCTCCCATAGACTAATGGCTAGAGTGTTAGGCTTCCAAGCGAGTGGCCCTGGGTTCGAGTCCCAGCCTGAACGAAAATCTTCAATGTATACTTTTAGTTTCTAATTTGAAATTTCTTCTTCTTTTTTTTTAATTTTTCTCTTTTGCGAATATTGATTATTTATGTAGGGAGAAAAATTCTGAGTCAGTTTAATTATTCGACCTGTAAATTTCAAAGTGTTTGAATCAATAATTACCAAGGTGCATTTTTTGTTTTTATTATATTTAAGACTTCCATCGACAGAGCTCCGATAGCCTAATGGCTAGACCGTTGGGTTCCAAGCGCGTGGTACTGGGTTCGAGTCCCGGCCGGAACGAAATTCTTCCATGTATATATTTCTCTTCTAATTTGAAGATTCTTTTTTTTTTCAATTTCTTTCTTTTGCAAATATGGATTATTTATGTACGGAAGAAAATTCTGAGTCAGTTTAATCATTCGACCTTTAGATTTCAAAGATTTTAGATCAATAATTACTAAGGTGCATTTTTTGTTTTTATTATAATTAAGACACCGATCAACAGAGATCCGATAGTATATTGGCGAGAGCGTTGGGCTTCCATGAGTGTCGCCCTGGGTACAAATCCCAGACGGAAAGGAAATCTTAAATGCAAATATTTTTTTCTAATTTTATAATTCTTTTTTTTTTATTTTTCCCTTTTGCGAAGTCAGTCAGTCAGTCTGACAGTCAATCAGTCAAGCACTCAGTCATTCAGTCTCAGTCAGTCAGTCCAGTCAGTCAGTCACTCAGTTAGTCAGTTAGTCCTTCAGCCAGTCAGTCAAGCAGTCAGTCATTTAGTCTCAGTCAGTCAGTCGTTCAGTCAGTCAGTCAGTCAGGCAGTCAGTCAGTCAGTCAGTCGGTCAGTCCTGTGCAGTCAGTTAGTCACTAAAGCAGTCAGTCAGTCTCAGTCAGTCAGTCAGTCAGTCCAGTCCAGTCTCAGTCAGTCAGTCAGTCAGTCTCGGTCAGTCAGTCAGTCAGTCATTCAGTCAGTCAGTCAGTCAGGCAGTCAGTCAGTCGGTCAGCCTTATTCAGTCAGTCTGTCAGTCAGTCAGTCAGTCAGCCTTATTCAGTCAGTCTGTCAGTCATCCTTATTCAGTCAGTCTGTCAGTCAGTCAGTCGGTCAGTCCTGTCCAGTCAGTTAGTCAGTCAAGCAGTCAGTCAGGTAGTCAAGCAGTCAGTCAGTCAGTGTCAGTCAGTCATTTAGTCATTCAGTCAGTCAGTGAAATAGCCAGTCAGAGAGTCAAGCAGTCAGTCAGTCAGTCTCAGTCAGTCAGTTAGTCAGTCAGTCAGTCAGTTAGTCAGTCAGTCAGTCAGTCAGGCAGTTAGTCAGTCAGTCTCGGTCAGTCAGTGAGTCAGTCAGTCAGTATCAGTCAGTCAGTGAGTCAGTCTGTCAGTCAGGCAGTATCAGTCAGGCAGTAAGACTCCGCTCGACAGAACTCCGATAGCCTAATGGCTAGACCGCTGGTCTTCCAAGCGAGTGGCCTGGGTTCGAGTACCAGCCGGAGCGAATATCTTCAATGTATATGTTTCTTTTCTAATTTGAAAATTCTTTTTTTTTTCAATTTCTTTCCTTTGCAATTATTGATTATTTATGTAGGGAAGAAAATTCTGAGTCAGTTTAATTTTTCAACACGAAGATTTCAAAGTGTTTAAATAAACAATTACCAAGGTGCATTTTTTGTTTTTATTATATTTAAAACTCCCACCGACAGAGCTCCCATAGACTAATGGCTAGAGTGTTAGGCTTCCAAGCGAGTGGCCCTGGGTTCGAGTCCCAGCCTGAACGAAAATCTTCAATGTATACTTTTAGTTTCTAATTTGAAATTTCTTCTTCTTTTTTTTTAATTTTTCTCTTTTGCGAATATTGATTATTTATGTAGGGAGAAAAATTCTGAGTCAGTTTAATTATTCGACCTGTAAATTTCAAAGTGTTTGAATCAATAATTACCAAGGTGCATTTTTTGTTTTTATTATATTTAAGACTTCCATCGACAGAGCTCCGATAGCCTAATGGCTAGACCGTTGGGTTCCAAGCGCGTGGTACTGGGTTCGAGTCCCGGCCGGAACGAAATTCTTCCATGTATATATTTCTCTTCTAATTTGAAGATTCTTTTTTTTTTCAATTTCTTTCTTTTGCAAATATGGATTATTTATGTACGGAAGAAATTTCTGAGTCAGTTTAATCATTCGACCTTTAGATTTCAAAGATTTTAGATCAATAATTACTAAGGTGCATTTTTTGTTTTTATTATAATTAAGACACCGATCAACAGAGATCCGATAGTATATTGGCGAGAGCGTTGGGCTTCCATTCCTGGGTTCAAATCCCAGCCGGAAAGGAAATCTTAAATGCAAATATTTTTTTCTAATTTTATAATACTTTTTTTTTATTTTTCCCTTTTGCGAAGTCAGTCAATCAGTCTGACAGTCAATCAGTCAAGCACTCAGTCATTCAGTCTCAGTCAGTCAGTCCAGTCAGTCAGTCACTCAGTTAGTCAGTTAGTCCTTCAGCCAGTCAGTCAAGCAGTCAGTCATTTAGTCTCAGTCAGTCAGTCGTTCAGTCAGTCAGTCAGTCAGGCAGTCAGTCAGTCAGTCAGTCGGTCAGTCCTGTGCAGTCAGTTAGTCACTAAAGCAGTCAGTCAGTCTCAGTCAGTCAGTCAGTCAGTCAGTCCAGTCCAGTCTCAGTCAGTCAGTCAGTCAGTCTCGGTCAGTCAGTCAGTCAGTCATTCAGTCAGTCAGTCAGTCAGGCAGTCAGTCAGTCGGTCAGCCTTATTCAGTCAGTCTGTCAGTCAGTCAGTCAGTCAGCCTTATTCAGTCAGTCTGTCAGTCATCCTTATTCAGTCAGTCTGTCAGTCAGTCAGTCGGTCAGTCCTGTCCAGTCAGTTAGTCAGTCAAGCAGTCAGTCAGGTAGTCAAGCAGTCAGTCAGTCAGTGTCAGTCAGTCATTTAGTCATTCAGTCAGTCAGTGAAATAGCCAGTCAGAGAGTCAAGCAGTCAGTCAGTCAGTCTCAGTCAGTCAGTTAGTCAGTCAGTCAGTCAGTTAGTCAGTCAGTCAGTCAGTCAGGCAGTTAGTCAGTCAGTCTCGGTCAGTCAGTGAGTCAGTCAGTCAGTATCAGTCAGTCAGTGAGTCAGTCTGTCAGTCAGGCAGTATCAGTCAGTCAGTGAGTCAGTCTGTCAGTCAGGCAGTATCAGTCAGGCAGTAAGACTCCGCTCGACAGAACTCCGATAGCCTAATGGCTAGACCGCTGGTCTTCCAAGCGAGTGTCCTGGGTTCGAGTCCCAGGCGGAGCGAATATCTTCAATGTATATATTTCTTTTCTAATTTGAAAATTCTTTTTTTTTTCAATTTCTTTCCTTTGCAATTATTGATTATTTATGTAGGGAAGAAAATTCTGAGTCAGTTTAATTTTTCGACACGAAGATTTCAAAGTGTTTAAATAAACAATTACCAAGGTGCATTTTTTGTTTTTATTATATTTAAAACTCCCACCGACAGTGCTCCCATAGACTAATGGCTAGAGTGTTAGGCTTCCAAGCGAGTGGCCCTGGGTTCGAGTCCCAGCCTGAACGAAAATCTTCAATGTATACTTTTAGTTTCTAATTTGAAATTTCTTCTTCTTTTTTTTTTTAATTTTTCTCTTTTGCGAATATTGATTATTTATGTAGGGAGAAAAATTCTGAGTCAGTTTAATTATTCGACCTGTAAATTTCAAAGTGTTTGAATCAATAATTACCAAGGTGCATTTTTTGTTTTTATTATATTTAAGACTTCCATCGACAGAGCTCCGATAGCCTAATGGCTAGACCGTTAGGTTCCTAGCGCGTGGTACTGGGTTCGAGTCCCGGCCGGAAAGGAAATCATAAATGCAAATATTTTTTTTCTAATTTTATAATTCTTTTTTTTTTATTTTTCCCTTTTGCGAAGTCAGTCAGTCAGTCTGACAGTCAATCAGTCAAGCACTCAGTCATTCAGTCTCAGTCAGTCAGTCCAGTCAGTCAGTCACTCAGTCAGTCAGTTAGTCCTTCAGCCAGTCAGTCAAGCAGTCAGTCATTTAGTCTCAGTCAGTCAGTCATTCAGTCAGTCAGTCAGTCAGGCAGTCAGTCAGTCAGTCAGTCGGTCAGTCCTGTGCAGTCAGTTAGTCACTAAAGCAGTCAGTCAGTCTCAGTCAGTCAGTCAGTCAGTCAGTCCAGTCCAGTCTCAGTCAGTCAGTCAGTCAGTCTCGGTCAGTCAGTCAGTCAGTCATTCAGTCAGTCAGTCAGTCAGGCAGTCAGTCAGTCGGTCAGCCTTATTCAGTCAGTCTGTCAGTCAGTCAGTCAGTCAGCCTTATTCAGTCAGTCTGTCAGTCATCCTTATTCAGTCAGTCTGTCAGTCAGTCAGTCGGTCAGTCCTGTCCAGTCAGTTAGTCAGTCAAGCAGTCAGTCAGGTAGTCAAGCAGTCAGTCAGTCAGTGTCAGTCAGTCATTTAGTCATTCAGTCAGTCAGTGAAATAGCCAGTCAGAGAGTCAAGCAGTCAGTCAGTCAGTCTCAGTCAGTCAGTTAGTCAGTCAGTCAGTCAGTTAGTCAGTCAGTCAGTCAGTCAGGCAGTTAGTCAGTCAGTCTCGGTCAGTCAGTGAGTCAGTCAGTCAGTATCAGTCAGTCAGTGAGTCAGTCTGTCAGTCAGGCAGTATCAGTCAGGCAGTAAGACTCCGCTCGACAGAACTCCGATAGCCTAATGGCTAGACCGCTGGTCTTCCAAGAGAGTGGCCTGGGTTCGAGTCCCAGCCGGAGTGAATATCTTCAATGTATATATTTCTTTTCTAATTTGAAAATTCTTTTTTTTTTTCAATTTCTTTCCTTTGCAATTATTGATTATTTATGTAGGGAAGAAAATTCTGAGTCAGTTTAATTTTTCGACACGAAGATTTCAAAGTGTTTAAATAAACAATTACCAAGGTGCATTTTTTGTTTTTAGTATATTTAAAACTCCCACCGACAGAGCTCCCATAGACTAATGGCTAGAGTGTTAGGCTTCCAAGCGAGTGGCCCTGGGTTCGAGTCCCAGCCTGAACGAAAATCTTCAATGCATACTTTTAGTTTCTAATTTGAAATTTCTTCTTCTTTTTTTTTAATTTTTCTCTTTTGCGAATATTGATTATTTATGTAGGGAGAAAAATTCTGCGTCAGTTTAATTATTCGACCTGTAAATTTCAAAGTGTTTGAATCAATAATTACCAAGGTGCATTTTTTGTTTTTATTATATTTAAGACTTCCATCGACAGAGCTCCGATAGCCTAATGGTTAGACCGATGGGTTCCTAGCGCGTGGTACTGGGTTCGAGTCCCGGCCGGAACGAAAATCTTCCATGTATATATTTCTCTTCTAATTTGAAGATTCTTTTTTTTTTTCAATTTCTTTCTTTTGCAAATATGGATTATTTATGTACGGAAGAAAATTCTGAGTCAGTTTAATCATTCGACCTTTAGATTTCAAAGATTTTAGATCAATAATTACTAAGGTGCATTTTTTGTTTTTATTATAATTAAGACACCGATCAACAGAGATCCGATAGTATATTGGCGGGAGCGTTGGGCTTCCATTCCTGGGTTCAAATCCCAGCCGGAAAGGAAATCTTAAATGCAAATATTTTTTTCTAATTTTATAATACTTTTTTTTTATTTTTCCCTTTTGCGAAGTCAGTCAGTCAGTCTGACAGTCAATCAGTCAAGCACTCAGTCATTCAGTCTCAGTCAGTCAGTCAGTCTGACAGTCAATCAGTCAAGCACTCAGTCATTCAGTCTCAGTCAGTCAGTCCAGTCAGTCAGTCACTCAGTCAGTCAGTTAGTCCTTCAGCCAGTCAGTCAAGCAGTCAGTCATTTAGTCTCAGTCAGTCAGTCATTCAGTCAGTCAGTCAGTCAGGCAGTCAGTCAGTCAGTCAGTCGGTCAGTCCTGTGCAGTCAGTTAGTCACTAAAGCAGTCAGTCAGTCTCAGTCAGTCAGTCAGTCAGTCAGTCCAGTCCAGTCTCAGTCAGTCAGTCAGTCAGTCTCGGTCAGTCAGTCAGTCATTCAGTCAGTCAGTCAGTCAGGCAGTCAGTCAGTCGGTCAGCCTTATTCAGTCAGTCTGTCAGTCAGTCAGTCAGTCAGCCTTATTCAGTCAGTCTGTCAGTCATCCTTATTCAGTCAGTCTGTCAGTCAGTCAGTCGGTCAGTCCTGTCCAGTCAGTTAGTCAGTCAAGCAGTCAGTCAGGTAGTCAAGCAGTCAGTCAGTCAGTGTCAGTCAGTCATTTAGTCATTCAGTCAGTCAGTGAAATAGCCAGTCAGAGAGTCAAGCAGTCAGTCAGTCAGTCTCAGTCAGTCAGTTAGTCAGTCAGTCAGTCAGTTAGTCAGTCAGTCAGGCAGTTAGTCAGTCAGTCTCGGTCAGTCAGTGAGTCAGTCAGTCAGTATCAGTCAGTCAGTGAGTCAGTCTGTCAGTCAGGCAGTATCAGTCAGGCAGTAAGACTCCGCTCGACAGAACTCCGATAGCCTAATGGCTAGACCGCTGGTCTTCCAAGCGAGTGTCCTGGGTTCGAGTCCCAGGCGGAGCGAATATCTTCAATGTATATATTTCTTTTCTAATTTGAAAATTCTTTTTTTTTTCAATTTCTTTCCTTTGCAATTATTGATTATTTATGTAGGGAAGAAAATTCTGAGTCAGTTTAATTTTTCGACACGAAGATTTCAAAGTGTTTAAATAAACAATTACCAAGGTGCATTTTTTGTTTTTATTATATTTAAAACTCCCACCGACAGTGCTCCCATAGACTAATGGCTAGAGTGTTAGGCTTCCAAGCGAGTGGCCCTGGGTTCGAGTCCCAGCCTGAACGAAAATCTTCAATGTATACTTTTAGTTTCTAATTTGAAATTTCTTCTTCTTTTTTTTTTTAATTTTTCTCTTTTGCGAATATTGATTATTTATGTAGGGAGAAAAATTCTGAGTCAGTTTAATTATTCGACCTGTAAATTTCAAAGTGTTTGAATCAATAATTACCAAGGTGCATTTTTTGTTTTTATTATATTTAAGACTTCCATCGACAGAGCTCCGATAGCCTAATGGCTAGACCGTTAGGTTCCTAGCGCGTGGTACTGGGTTCGAGTCCCGGCCGGAAAGGAAATCATAAATGCAAATATTTTTTTCTAATTTTATAATTCTTTTTTTTTTATTTTTCCCTTTTGCGAAGTCAGTCAGTCAGTCTGACAGTCAATCAGTCAAGCACTCAGTCATTCAGTCTCAGTCAGTCAGTCCAGTCAGTCAGTCACTCAGTCAGTCAGTTAGTCCTTCAGCCAGTCAGTCAAGCAGTCAGTCATTTAGTCTCAGTCAGTCAGTCATTCAGTCAGTCAGTCAGTCAGGCAGTCAGTCAGTCAGTCAGTCGGTCAGTCCTGTGCAGTCAGTTAGTCACTAAAGCAGTCAGTCAGTCTCAGTCAGTCAGTCAGTCAGTCAGTCCAGTCCAGTCTCAGTCAGTCAGTCAGTCAGTCTCGGTCAGTCAGTCAGTCAGTCATTCAGTCAGTCAGTCAGTCAGGCAGTCAGTCAGTCGGTCAGCCTTATTCAGTCAGTCTGTCAGTCAGTCAGTCAGTCAGCCTTATTCAGTCAGTCTGTCAGTCATCCTTATTCAGTCAGTCTGTCAGTCAGTCAGTCGGTCAGTCCTGTCCAGTCAGTTAGTCAGTCAAGCAGTCAGTCAGGTAGTCAAGCAGTCAGTCAGTCAGTGTCAGTCAGTCATTTAGTCATTCAGTCAGTCAGTGAAATAGCCAGTCAGAGAGTCAAGCAGTCAGTCAGTCAGTCTCAGTCAGTCAGTTAGTCAGTCAGTCAGTCAGTTAGTCAGTCAGTCAGTCAGTCAGGCAGTTAGTCAGTCAGTCTCGGTCAGTCAGTGAGTCAGTCAGTCAGTATCAGTCAGTCAGTGAGTCAGTCTGTCAGTCAGGCAGTATCAGTCAGGCAGTAAGACTCCGCTCGACAGAACTCCGATAGCCTAATGGCTAGACCGCTGGTCTTCCAAGAGAGTGGCCTGGGTTCGAGTCCCAGCCGGAGTGAATATCTTCAATGTATATATTTCTTTTCTAATTTGAAAATTCTTTTTTTTTTTCAATTTCTTTCCTTTGCAATTATTGATTATTTATGTAGGGAAGAAAATTCTGAGTCAGTTTAATTTTTCGACACGAAGATTTCAAAGTGTTTAAATAAACAATTACCAAGGTGCATTTTTTGTTTTTAGTATATTTAAAACTCCCACCGACAGAGCTCCCATAGACTAATGGCTAGAGTGTTAGGCTTCCAAGCGAGTGGCCCTGGGTTCGAGTCCCAGCCTGAACGAAAATCTTCAATGCATACTTTTAGTTTCTAATTTGAAATTTCTTCTTCTTTTTTTTTAATTTTTCTCTTTTGCGAATATTGATTATTTATGTAGGGAGAAAAATTCTGCGTCAGTTTAATTATTCGACCTGTAAATTTCAAAGTGTTTGAATCAATAATTACCAAGGTGCATTTTTTGTTTTTATTATATTTAAGACTTCCATCGACAGAGCTCCGATAGCCTAATGGTTAGACCGATGGGTTCCTAGCGCGTGGTACTGGGTTCGAGTCCCGGCCGGAACGAAAATCTTCCATGTATATATTTCTCTTCTAATTTGAAGATTCTTTTTTTTTTTCAATTTCTTTCTTTTGCAAATATGGATTATTTATGTACGGAAGAAAATTCTGAGTCAGTTTAATCATTCGACCTTTAGATTTCAAAGATTTTAGATCAATAATTACTAAGGTGCATTTTTTGTTTTTATTATAATTAAGACACCGGTCAACAGAGATCCGATAGTATATTGGCGAGAGCGTTGGGCTTCCATGAGTGTCGCCCTGGGTACAAATCCCAGCCGGAAAGGAAATCTTAAATGCAAATATTTTTTTCTAATTTTATAATTCTTTTTTTTTATTTTTCCCTTTTGCGAAGTCAGTCAGTAGTCAGTCAGTCGTTCAGTCAGTCAGTCAGTCAGGCAGTCAGTCAGTCAGTCAGTCGGTCAGTCCTGTGCAGTCAGTTAGTCACTAGAGCAGTCAGTCAGTCTCAGTCAGTCAGTCAGTCAGTCAGTCAGTCAGTCAGTCCAGTCCAGTCTCAGTCAGTCAGTCAGTCAGTCTCGGTCAGTCAGTCAGTCAGTCATTCAGTCAGTCAGTCAGTCAGGCAGTCAGTCAGTCGGTCAGCCTTATTCAGTCAGTCTGTCAGTCAGTCAGTCAGTCAGCCTTATTCAGTCAGTCTGTCAGTCATCCTTATTCAGTCAGTCTGTCAGTCAGTCAGTCGGTCAGTCCTGTCCAGTCAGTTAGTCAGTCAAGCAGTCAGTCAGGTAGTCAAGCAGTCAGTCAGTCAGTGTCAGTCAGTCATTTAGTCATTCAGTCAGTCAGTGAAATAGCCAGTCAGAGAGTCAAGCAGTCATTCAGTCAGTCTCAGTCAGTCAGTTAGTCAGTCAGTCAGTCAGTTAGTCAATCAGTCAGTCAGTCAGGCAGTTAGTCAGTCAGTCTCGGTCAGTCAGTGAGTCAGTCAGTCAGTATCAGTCAGTCAGTGAGTCAGTCTGTCAGTCAGGCAGTATCAGTCAGGCAGTAAGACTCCGCTCGACAGAACTCCGATAGCCTAATGGCTAGACCGCTGGTCTTCCAAGCGAGTGTCCTAGGTTCGAGTCCCAGGCGGAGCGAATATCTTCAATGTATATATTTCTTTTCTAATTTCAAAATTCTTTTTTTTTTCAATTTCTTTCCTTTGCAATTATTGATTATTTATGTAGGGAAGAAAATTCTGAGTCAGTTTAATTTTTCGACACGAAGATTTCAAAGTGTTTAAATAAACAATTACCAAGGTGCATTTTTTGTTTTTATTATATTTAAAACTCCCACCGACAGAGCTCCCATAGACTAATGGCTAGAGTGTTAGGCTTCCAAGCGAGTGGCCCTGGGTTCGAGTCCCAGCCTGAACGAAAATCTTCAATGTATACTTTTAGTTTCTAATTTGAAATTTCTTCTTCTTTTTTTTTTTTTAATTTTTCTCTTTTGCGAATATTGATTATTTATGTAGGGAGAAAAATTCTGAGTCAGTTTAATTATTCGACCTGTAAATTTCAAAGTGTTTGAATCAATAATTACCAAGGTGCATTTTTTGTTTTTATTATATTTAAGACTTCCATCGACAGAGCTCCGATAGCCTAATGGCTAGACCGTTGGGTTCCTAGCGCGTGGTACTGGGTTCGAGTCCCGGCCGGAAAGGAAATCATAAATGCAAATATTTTTTTCTAATTTTATAATTCTTTTTTTTTTATTTTTCCCTTTTGCGAAGTCAGTCAGTCAGTCTGACAGTCAATCAGTCAAGCACTCAGTCATTCAGTCTCAGTCAGTCAGTCCAGTCAGTCAGTCACTCAGTCAGTCAGATAGTCCTTCAGCCAGTCAGTAAAGCAGTCAGTCATTTAGTCTCAGTCAGTCAGTCAGTCATTCAGTCAGTCAGTCAGTCAGTCAGGCAGTCAGTCAGTCAGTCAGTCGGTCAGTCCTGTGCAGTCAGTTAGTCACTAAAGCAGTCAGTCAGTCTCAGTCAGTCAGTCAGTCAGTCAGTCCAGTCCAGTCTCAGTCAGTCAGTCTCGGTCAGTCAGTCAGTCAGTCATTCAGTCAGTCAGTCACTCAGGCAGTCAGTCAGTCGGTCAGCCTTATTCAGTCAGTCTGTCAGTCAGTCAGTCAGTCAGCCTTATTCAGTCAGTCTGTCAGTCATCCTTATTCAGTCAGTCTGTCAGTCAGTCAGTCGGTTAGTCCTGTCCAGTCAGTTAGTCAGTCAAGCAGTCAGTCAGTCAGTGTCAGTCAGTCATTTAGTCATTCAGTCAGTCAGTGAAATAGCCAGTCAGAGAGTCAAGCAGTCAGTCAGTCAGTCTCAGTCAGTCAGTCAGTCAGTCAGTCCAGTCTCAGTCAGTCAGGCAGTTAGTCAGTCAGTCTCGGTCAGTCAGTGAGTCAGTCAGTCAGTATCAGTCAGTCAGTGAGTCAGTCTGTCAGTCAGGCAGTATCAGTCAGGCAGTAAAACTCCGCTCGACAGAACTCCGATAGCCTAATGGCTAGACCGCTGGTCTTCCAAGCGAGTGGCCTGGGTTCGAGTCCCAGCCGGAGCGAATATCTGCAATGTATATATTTCTTTTCTAATTTGAAAATTCTTTTTTTTTTTCAATTTCTTTCCTTTGCAATTATTGATTATTTATGTAGGGAAGAAAATTCTGAGTCAGTTTAATTTTTCGACACGAAGATTTCAAAGTGTTTAAATAAACAATTACCAAGGTGCATTTTTTGTTTTTATTATATTTAAAACTCCCACCGACAGAGCTCCCATAGACTAATGGCTAGAGTGTTAGGCTTCCAAGCGAGTGGCCCTGGGTTCGAGTCCCAGCCTGAACGAAAATCTTCAATGCATACTTTTAGTTTCTAATTTGAAATTTCTTCTTCTTTTTTTTTAATTTTTCTCTTTTGCGAATATTGATTATTTATGTAGGGAGAAAAATTCTGAGTCAGTTTAATTATTCGACCTGTAAATTTCAAAGTGTTTGAATCAATAATTACCAAGGTGCATTTTTTGTTTTTATTATATTTAAGACTTCCATCGACAGAGCTCCGATAGCCTAATGGTTAGACCGATGGGTTCCTAGCGCGTGGTACTGGGTTCGAGTCCCGGCCGGAACGAAAACCTTCCATGTATATATTTCTCTTCTAATTTGAAGATTCTTTTTTTTTTTCAATTTCTTTCTTTTGCAAATATGGATTATTTATGTACGGAAGAAAATTCTGAGTCAGTTTAATCATTCGACCTTTAGATTTCAAAGATTTTAGATCAATAATTACTAAGGTGCATTTTTTGTTTTTATTATAATTAAGACACCGATCAACAGAGATCCGATAGTATATTGGCGAGAGCGTTGGGCTTCCATTCCTGGGTTCAAATCCCAGCCGGAAAGGAAATCTTAAATGCAAATATTTTTTTCTAATTTTATAATACTTTTTTTTTATTTTTCCCTTTTGCGAAGTCAGTCAGTCAGTCTGACAGTCAATCAGTCAGTCAGGCAGTCAGTCAGTCAGTCAGTCGGTCAGTCCTGTGCAGTCAGTTAGTCACTAAAGCAGTCAGTCAGTCTCAGTCAGTCAGTCAGGCAGTCAGTCAGTCGGTCAGCCTTATTCAGTCAGTCTGTCAGTCAGTCAGTCAGTCAGCCTTATTCAGTCAGTCTGTCAGTCATCCTTATTCAGTCAGTCTGTCAGTCAGTCAGTCGGTCAGTCCTGTCCAGTCAGTTAGTCAGTCAAGCAGTCAGTCAGGTAGTCAAGCAGTCAGTCAGTCAGTGTCAGTCAGTCATTTAGTCATTCAGTCAGTCAGTGAAATAGCCAGTCAGAGAGTCAAGCAGTCAGTCAGTCAGTCTCAGTCAGTCAGTTAGTCAGTCAGTCAGTCAGTCAGTCAGTCAGTCAGTCAGGCAGGCAGTTAGTCAGTCAGTCTCGGTCAGTCAGTGAGTCAGTCAGTCAGTATCAGTCAGTCAGTGAGTCAGTCTGTCAGTCAGGCAGTATCAGTCAGGCAGTAAGACTCCGCTCGACAGAACTCCGATAGCCTAATGGCTAGACCGCTGGTCTTCCAAGCAAGTGGCCTGGGTTCGAGTCCCAGCCGGAGCGAATATCTTCAATGTATATATTTCTTTTCTAATTTGAAAATTCTTTTTTTTTTCAATTTCTTTCCTTTGCAATTATTGATTATTTATGTAGGGAAGAAAATTCTGAGTCAGTTTAATTTTTCGACACGAAGATTTCAAAGTGTTTAAATAAACAATTACCAAGGTGCATTTTTTGTTTTTATTATATTTAAAACTCCCACCGACAGAGCTCCCATAGACTAATGGCTAGAGTGTTAGGCTTCCAAGCGAGTGGCCCTGGGTTCGAGTCCCAGCCTGAACGAAAATCTTCAATGTATACTTTTAGTTTCTAATTTGAAATTTCTTTTTCTTTTTTTTTTAATTTTTCTCTTTTGCGAATATTGATTATTTATGTAGGGAGAAAAATTCTGAGTCAGTTTAATTATTCGACCTGTAAATTTCAAAGTGTTTGAATCAATAATTACCAAGGTGCATTTTTTGTTTTTATTATATTTAAGACTTCCATCGACAGAGCTCCGATAGCCTAATGGCTAGTCCGTTGGGTTCCTAGCGCGTGGTACTGGGTTCGAGTCCCGGCCGGAAAGGAAATCTTAAATGCAAATATTTTTTTCTAATTTTATAATTCTTTTTTTTTTATTTTTCCCTTTTGCGAAGTCAGTCAGTCAGTCTGACAGTCAATCAGTCAAGCACTCAGTCATTCAGTCTCAGTCAGTCAGTCCAGTCAGTCAGTCACTCAGTCAGTCAGTTAGTCCTTCAGCCAGTCAGTCAAGCAGTCAGTCATTTAGTCTCAGTCAGTCAGTCATTCAGTCAGTCAGTCAGTCAGGCAGTCAGTCAGTCAGTCAGTCGGTCAGTCCTGTGCAGTCAGTTAGTCACTAAAGCAGTCAGTCAGTCTCAGTCAGTCAGTCAGTCAGTCAGTCCAGTCCAGTCTCAGTCAGTCAGTCAGTCAGTCTCGGTCAGTCAGTCAGTCAGTCATTCAGTCAGTCAGTCAGTCAGGCAGTCAGTCAGTCGGTCAGCCTTATTCAGTCAGTCTGTCAGTCAGTCAGTCAGTCAGCCTTATTCAGTCAGTCTGTCAGTCATCCTTATTCAGTCAGTCAGCCTTATTCAGTCAGTCTGTCAGTCATCCTTATTCAGTCAGTCTGTCAGTCAGTCAGTCGGTCAGTCCTGTCCAGTCAGTTAGTCCGTCAAGCAGTCAGTCAGTCTCAGTCAGTCAGTCAGTCAGTCAGTCCAGTCCAGTCTCAGTCAGTCAGTCAGTCAGTCTTGGTCAGTCAGTCAGTCAGTCAGCCTTATTCAGTCAGTCTGTCAGTCATCCTTATTCAGTCAGTCTGTCAGTCAGTCAGTCGGTCAGTCCTGTCCAGTCAGTTAGTCAGTCAAGCAGTCAGTCAGGTAGTCAAGCAGTCAGTCAGTCAGTGTCAGTCAGTCATTTAGTCATTCAGTCAGTCAGTGAAATAGCCAGTCAGAGAGTCAAGCAGTCAGTCAGTCAGTCTCAGTCAGTCAGTTAGTCAGTCAGTCAGTCAGTCAGTCAGTCAGTGAGTCAGTCTGTCAGTCAGGCAGTATCAGTCAGGCAGTAAGACTCCTCTCGACAGAACTCCGATAGCCTAATGGCTAGACCGCTGGTCTTCCAAGCGAGTGGCCTGGGTTCGAGTCCCAGCCGGAGCGAATATCTTCAATGTATATATTTCTTTTCTAATTTGAAAATTCTTTTTTTTTCAATTTCTTTCCTTTGCAATTATTGATTATTTATGTAGGGAAGAAAATTCTGAGTCAGTTTAATTTTTCGACACGAAGATTTCAAAGTGTTTAAATAAACAATTACCAAGGTGCATTTTTTGTTTTTATTATATTTAAAACTCCCACCGACAGAGCTCCCATAGACTAATGGCTAGAGTGTTAGGCTTCCAAGCGAGTGGCCCTGGGTTCGAGTCCCAGCCTGAACGAAAATCTTCAATGTATACTTTTAGTTTCTAATTTGAAATTTCTTCTTCTTTTTTTTTTAATTTTTCTCTTTTGCGAATATTGATTATTTATGTAGGGAGAAAAATTCTGAGTCAGTTTAATTATTCGACCTGTAAATTTCAAAGTGTTTGAATCAATAATTACCAAGGTGCATTTTTTTGTTTTTATTATATTTAAGACTTCAATCGACAGAGCTCCGATAGCCTAATGGATAGACCGTTGGGTTCCAAGCGCGTGGTACTGGGTTCGAGTCCCGGCCGGAACGAAAATCTTCCATGTATATATTTCTCTTCTAATTTGAAGATTCTTTTTTTTTTCAATTTCTTTCTTTTGCAAATATGGATTATTTATGTACGGAAGAAAATTCTGAGTCAGTTTAATCATTCGACCTTTAGATTTCAAAGATTTTAAATCAATAATTACTAAGGTGCATTTTTTGTTTTTATTATAACTAAGACACCGATCAACAGAGATCCGATAGTATATTGGCGAGAGCGTTGGGCTTCCATGAGTGTCGCCCTGGGTTCAAATCCCAGCCGGAAAGGAAATCTTAAATGCAAATATTTTTTTCTAATTTTATAATTCTTTTTTTTCTATTTTTCCCTTTTGCGAAGTCAGTCAGTCAGTCTGACAGTCAATCAGTCAAGCACTCAGTCATTCAGTCTCAGTCAGTCAGTCCAGTCAGTCAGTCACTCAGTCAGTCAGTTAGTCCTTCAGCCAGTCAGTCAAGCAGTCAGTCATTTAGTCTCAGTCAGTCAGTCATTCAGTCAGTCAGTCAGTCAGTCAGGCAGTCAGTCAGTCAGTCAGTCGGTCAGTCCTGTGCAGTCAGTTAGTCACTAAAGCAGTCAGTCAGTCTCAGTCAGTCAGTCAGTCAGTCAGTCCAGTCCATTCTCAGTCAGTCAGTCAGTCAGTCTCGGTCAGTCAGTCAGTCAGTCATTCAGTCAGTCAGTCACTCAGGCAGTCAGTCAGTCGGTCAGCCTTATTCAGTCAGTCTGTCAGTCAGTCAGTCAGTCAGCCTTATTCAGTCAGTCTGTCAGTAATCCTTATTCAGTCAGTCTGTCAGTCAGTCAGTCGGTTAGTCCTGTCCAGTCAGTTAGTCAGTCAAGCAGTCAGTCAGGTAGTCAAGCAGTCAGTCAGTCAGTGTCAGTCAGTCATTTAGTCATTCAGTCAGTCAGTGAAATAGCCAGTCAGAGAGTCAAGCAGTCAGTCAGTCAGTCTCAGTCAGTCAGTTAGTCAGTCAGTCAGTCAGTCAGTCAGTCAGTCCAGTCTCAGTCAGTCAGGCAGTTAGTCAGTCAGTCTCGGTCAGTCAGTGAGTCAGTCAGTCAGTATCAGTCAGTCAGTGAGTCAGTCTGTCAGTCAGGCAGTATCAGTCAGGCAGTAAGACTCCGCTCGACAGAACTCCGATAGCCTAATGGCTAGACCGCTGGTCTTCCAAGCGAGTGGCCTGGGTTCGAGTCCCAGCCGGAGCGAATATCTGCAATGTATATATTTCTTTTCTAATTTGAAAATTTTTTTTTTTTTCAATTTCTTTCCTTTGCAATTATTGATTATTTATGTAGGGAAGAAAATTCTGAGTCAGTTTAATTTTTCGACACGAAGATTTCAAAGTGTTTAAATAAACAATTACCAAGGTGCATTTTTTGTTTTTATTATATTTAAAACTCCCACCGACAGAGCTCCCATAGACTAATGGCTAGAGTGTTAGGCTTCCAAGCGAGTGGCCCTGGGTTCGATTCCCAGCCTGAACGAAAATCTTCAATGTATACTTTTGGTTTCTAATTTGAAATTTCTTCTTCTTTTTCTTTTAATTTTTCTCTTTTGCGAATATTGATTATTTATGTAGGGAGAAAAATTCTGAGTCAGTTTAATTATTCGACCTGTAAATTTCAAAGTGTTTGAATCAATAATTACCAAGGTGCCTTTTTTTGTTTTTATTATATTTAAGACTTCAATCGACAGAGCTCCGATAGCCTAATGGCTAGACCGTTGGGTTCCAAGCGCGTGGTACTGGGTTCGAGTCCCGGCCGGAACGAAAATCTTCCATGTATATATTTCTCTTCTAATTTGAAGATTCTTTTATTTTTCAATTTCTTTCTTTTGCAAATATGGATTATTTATGTACGGAAGAAAATTCTGAGTCAGTTTAATCATTCGACCTTTAGATTTCAAAGATTTTAAATCAATAATTACTAAGGTGCATTTTTTGTTTTTATTATAACTAAGACACCGATCAACAGAGATCCGATAGTATATTGGCGAGAGCGTTGGGCTTCCATGAGTGTCGCCCTGGGTTCAAATCCCAGCCGGAAAGGAAATCTTAAATGCAAATATTTTTTTCTAATTTTATAATTCTTTTTTTTCTATTTTTCCCTTTTGCGAAGTCAGTCAGTCAGTCTGACAGTCAATCAGTCAAGCACTCAGTCATTCAGTCTCAGTCAGTCAGTCCAGTCAGTCAGTCACTCAGTCAGTCAGTTAGTCCTTCAGCCAGTCAGTCAAGCAGTCAGTCATTTAGTCTCAGTCAGTCAGTCATTCAGTCAGTCAGTCAGTCAGTCAGGCAGTCAGTCCGTCAGTCAGTCGGTCAGTCCTGTGCAGTCAGTTAGTCACTAAAGCAGTCAGTCAGTCTCAGTCAGTCAGTCAGTCAGTCAGTCCAGTCCAGTCTCAGTCAGTCAGTCAGTCAGTCTCGGTCAGTCATTCAGTCAGTCATTCAGTCAGTCAGTCACTCAGGCAGTCAGTCAGTCGGTCAGCCTTATTCAGTCAGTCTGTCAGTCAGTCAGTCAGTCAGCCTTATTCAGTCAGTCTGTCAGTAATCCTTATTCAGTCAGTCTGTCAGTCAGTCAGTCGGTTAGTCCTGTCCAGTCAGTTAGTCAGTCAAGCAGTCAGTCAGGTAGTCAAGCAGTCAGTCAGTCAGTGTCAGTCAGTCATTTAGTCATTCAGTCAGTCAGTGAAATAGCCAGTCAGAGAGTCAAGCAGTCAGTCAGTCAGTCTCAGTCAGTCAGTTAGTCAGTCAGTCAGTCAGTCAGTCAGTCAGTCCAGTCTCAGTCAGTCAGGCAGTTAGTCAGTCAGTCTCGGTCAGTCAGTGAGTCAGTCAGTCAGTATCAGTCAGTCAGTGAGTCAGTCTGTCAGTCAGGCAGTATCAGTCAGGCAGTAAGACTCCGCTCGACAGAACTCCGATAGCCTAATGGCTAGACCGCTGGTCTTCCAAGCGAGTGGCCTGGGTTCGAGTCCCAGCCGGAGCGAATATCTGCAATGTATATATTTCTTTTCTAATTTGAAAATTCTTTTTTTTTTCAATTTCTTTCCTTTGCAATTATTGATTATTTATGTAGGGAAGAAAATTCTGAGTCAGTTTAATTTTTCGACACGAAGATTTCAAAGTGTTTAAATAAACAATTACCAAGGTGCATTTTTTGTTTTTATTATATTTAAAACTCCCACCGACAGAGCTCCCATAGACTAATGGCTAGAGTGTTAGGCTTCCAAGCGAGTGGCCCTGGGTTCGATTCCCAGCCTGAACGAAAATCTTCAATGTATACTTTTGGTTTCTAATTTGAAATTTCTTCTTCTTTTTTTTTTTAATTTTTCTCTTTTGCGAATATTGATTATTTATGTAGGGAGAAAAATTCTGAGTCAGTTTAATTATTCGACCTGTAAATTTCAAAGTGTTTGAATCAATAATTACCAAGGTGCATTTTTTTGTTTTTATTATATTTAAGACTTCCATCGACAGAGCTCCGATAGCCTAATTGCTAGACCGTTGGGTTCCAAGCGCGTGGTACTGGGTTCGAGTCCCGGCCGGAACGAAAATCTTCCATGTATATATTTCTCTTCTAATTTGAAGATTCTTTTTTTTTTCAATTTCTTTCTTTTGCAAATATGGATTATTTATGTACGGAAGAAAATTCTGAGTCAGTTTAATCATTCGACCTTTAGATTTCAAAGATTTTAAATCAATAATTACTAAGGTGCATTTTTTGTTTTTATTATAACTAAGACACCGATCAACAGAGATCCGATAGTATATTGGCGAGAGCGTTGGGCTTCCATGAGTGTCGCCCTGGGTTCAAATCCCAGCCGGAAAGGAAATCTTAAATGCAAATATTTTTTTCTAATTTTATAATTCTTTTTTTTTTATTTTTCCCTTTTGCGAAGTCAGTCAGTCAGTCTGACAGTCAATCAGTCAAGCACTCAGTCATTCAGTCTCAGTCAGTCAGTCCAGTCAGTCAGTCACTCAGTCAGTCAGTTAGTCCTTCAGCCAGTCAGTCAAGCAGTCAGTCATTTAGTCTCAGTCAGTCAGTCAGTCAGGCAGTCAGTCAGTCAGTCAGTCGGTCAGTCCTGTGCAGTCAGTTAGTCACTAAAGCAGTCAGTCAGTCTCAGTCAGTCAGTCAGTCAGTCAGTCCAGTCCAGTCTCAGTCAGTCAGTCAGTCAGTCTCGGTCAGTCATTCAGTCAGTCATTCAGTCAGTCAGTCACTCAGGCAGTCAGTCAGTCGGTCAGCCTTATTCAGTCAGTCTGTCAGTCAGTCAGTCAGTCAGCCTTATTCAGTCAGTCTGTCAGTCATCCTTATTCAGTCAGTCTGTCAGTCAGTCAGTCGGTCAGTCCTGTCCAGTCAGTTAGTCAGTCAAGCAGTCAGTCAGGTAGTCAAGCAGTCAGTCAGTCAGTGTCAGTCAGTCATTTAGTCATTCAGTCAGTCAGTGAAATAGCCAGTCAGAGAGTGAAGCAGTCAGTCAGTCAGTCTCAGTCAGTCAGTTAGTCAGTCAGTCAGTCAGTCCAGTCTCAGTCAGTCAGGCAGTTAGTCAGTCAGTCTCGGTCAGTCAGTGAGTCAGTCAGTCAGTATCAGTCAGTCAGTGAGTCAGTCTGTCAGTCAGGCAGTATCAGTCAGGCAGTAAGACTCCGCTCGACAGAACTCCGATAGCCTAATGGCTAGACCGCTGGTCTTCCAAGCGAGTGGCCTGGGTTCGAGTCCCAGCCGGAGCGAATATCTTCAATGTATATATTTCTTTTCTAATTTGAAAATTCTATTTTTTTCAATTTCTTTCCTTTGCAATTATTGATTATTTATGTAGGGAAGAAAATTCTGAGTCAGTTTAATTTTTCGACACGAAGATTTCAAAGTGTTTAAATAAACAATTACCAAGGTGCATTTTTTGTTTTTATTATATTTAAAACTCCCACCGACACAGCTCCCATAGACTAATGGCTAGAGTGTTAGGCTTCCAAGCGAGTGGCCCTGGGTTCGAGTCCCAGCCTGAACGAAAATCTTCAATGTATACTTTTAGTTTCTAATTTGAAATTTCTTCTTCTTTTTTTTTAATTTTTCTCTTTTGCGAATATTGATTATTTATGTAGGGAGAAAAATTCTGAGTCAGTTTAATTATTCGACCTGTAAATTTCAAAGTGTTTGAATCAATAATTACCAAGGTGCATTTTTTGTTTTTATTATATTTAAGACTTCCATCGACAGAGCTCCGATAGCCTAATGGCTAGACCGTTGGGTTCCAAGCGCGTGGTACTGGGTTCGAGTCCCGGCCGGAACGAAATTCTTCCATGTATATATTTCTCTTCTAATTTGAAGATTCTTTTTTTTTCAATTTCTTTCTTTTGCAAATATGGATTATTTATGTACGGAAGAAAATTCTGAGTCAGTTTAATCATTCGACCTTTAGATTTCAAAGATTTTAGATCAATAATTACTAAGGTGCATTTTTTGTTTTTATTATAATTAAGACACCGATCAACAGAGATCCGATAGTATATTGGCGAGAGCGTTGGGCTTCCATGAGTGTCGCCCTGGGTTCAAATCCCAGCCGGAAAGGAAATCTTAAATGCAAATATTTTTTTCTAATTTTATAATTATTTTTTTTTATTTTTCCCTTTTGCGAAGTCAGTCAGTCAGTCTGACAGTCAATCAGTCAAGCACTCAGTCATTCAGTCTCAGTCAGTCAGTCCAGTCAGTCAGTCACTCAGTCAGTCAGTTAGTCCTTCAGCCAGTCAGTCAAGCAGTCAGTCATTTAGTCTCAGTCAGTCAGTCATTCAGTCAGTCAGTCAGTCAGGCAGTCAGACAGTCAGTCAGTCGGTCAGTCCTGTGCAGTCAGTTAGTCACTAAAGCAGTCAGTCAGTCTCAGTCAGTCAGTCAGTCAGTCAGTCCAGTCCAGTCTCAGTCAGTCAGTCAGTCAGTCTCGACCAGTCAGTCAGTCAGTCATTCAGTCAGTCAGTCAGTCAGGCAGTCAGTCAGTCGGTCAGCCTTATTCAGTCAGTCTGTCAGTCAGTCAGTCAGTCAGCCTTATTCAGTCAGTCTGTCAGTCATCCTTATTCAGTCAGTCTGTCAGTCAGTCAGTCGGTCAGTCCTGTCCAGTCAGTTAGTCAGTCAAGCAGTCAGTCAGGTAGTCAAGCAGTCAGTCAGTCAGTGTCAGTCAGTCATTTAGTCATTCAGTCAGTCAGTGAAATAGCCAGTCAGAGAGTCAAGCAGTCAGTCAGTCAGTCTCAGTCAGTCAGTTAGTCAGTCAGTCAGTCAGTCAGTCAGTCAGTCCAGTCTCAGTCAGTCCAGTCTCAGTCAGTCAGGCAGTTAGTCAGTCAGTCTCGGTCTGTCAGTGAGTCAGTCAGTCAGTATCAGTCAGTCAGCGAGTCAGTCTGTCAGTCAGGCAGTATCAGTCAGGCAGTAAGACTCCGCTCGACAGAACTCCGATAGCCTAATGGCTAGACCGCTGGTCTTCCAAGCGAGTGGCCTGGGTTCGAGTCCCAGCCGGAGCGAATATCTTCAATGTATATATTTCTTTTCTAATTTGAAAATTCTTTTTTTTTTTAATTTCTTTCCTTTGCAATTATTGATTATTTATGTAGGGAAGAAAATTCTGAGTCAGTTTAATTTTTCGACACGAAGATTTCAAAGTGTTTAAATAAACAATTACCAAGGTGCATTTTTTGTTTTTATTATATTTAAAACTCCCACCGACAGAGCTCCCATAGACTAATGGCTAGAGTGTTAGGCTTCCAAGCGAGTGGCCCTGGGTTCGAGTCCCAGCCTGAACGAAAATCTTCAATGTATACTTTTAGTTTCTAATTTGAAATTTCTTCTTCTTTTTTTTTTAATTTTTCTCTTTTGCGAATATTGATTATTTATGTAGGGAGAAAAATTCTGAGTCAGTTTAATTATTCGACCTGTAAATTTCAAAGTGTTTGAATCAATAATTACCAAGGTGCATTTTTTGTTTTTATTATATTTAAGACTTCCATCGACAGAGCTCCGATAGCCTAATGGCTAGACCGTTGGGTTCCAAGCTCGTGGTACTGGGTTCGAGTCCCGGCCGGAACGAAAATCTTCCATGTATATATTTCTCTTCTAATTTGAAGATTCTTTTTTTTTTCAATTTCTTTCTTTTGCAAATATGGATTATTTATGTACGGAAGAAAATTCTGAGTCAGTTTAATCATTCGACCTTTAGATTTCAAAGATTTTAGATCAATAATTACTAAGGTGCATTTTTTGTTTTTATTATATTTAAGACTTCCATCGACAGAGCTCCGATAGCCTAATGGCTAGACCGTTGGGTTCCTAGCGCGTGGTACTGGGTTCGAGTCCCGGCCGGAAAGGAAATCTTAAATGCAAGTATTTTTTTCTAATTTTATAATTCTTTTTTTTTATTTTTCCCTTTTGCGAAGTCAGTCAGTCAGTCTGACAGTCAATCAGTCAAGCACTCAGTCATTCAGTCTCAGTCAGTCAGTCCAGTCAGTCAGTCACTCAGTCAGTCAGTTAGTCCTTCAGCCAGTCAGTCAAGCAGTCAGTCATTTAGTCTCAGTCAGTCAGTCATTCAGTCAGTCAGTCAGTCAGGCAGTCAGTCAGTCAGTCGTCGGTCAGTCCTGTGCAGTCAGTTAGTCACTAAAGCAGTCAGTCAGTCTCAGTCAGTCAGTCAGTCAGTCAGTCCAGTCCAGTCTCAGTCAGTCAGTCAGTCAGTCTCGGTCAGTCAGTCAGTCAGTCAGTCAGTCATTCAGTCAGTCAGTCAGTCAGGCAGTCAGTCAGTCGTTCAGCCTTATTCAGTCAGTCTGTCAGTCAGTCTGTCAGTCAGCCTTATTCAGTCAGTCTGTCAGTCAGTCAGTCGGTCAGTCCTGTCCAGTCAGTTAGTCAGTCAAGCAGTCAGTCAGGTAGTCAAGCAGTCAGTCAGTCAGTGTCAGTCAGTCATTTAGTCATTCAGTCAGTCAGTGAAATAGCAAGTCAGAGAGTCAAGCAGTCAGTCAGTCAGTCTCAGTCAGTCAGTTAGTCAGTCAGTCAGTCAGTCAGTCAGTCCAGTCTCAGTCAGTCAGGCAGTTAGTCAGTCAGTCTCGGTCAGTCAGTGAGTCAGTCAGTCAGTATCAGTCAGTCAGTGAGTCAGTCTGTCAGTCAGGCAGTATCAGTCAGGCAGTAAGACTCCGCTCGACAGAACTCCGATAGCCTAATGGCTAGACCGCTGGTCTTCCAAGCGAGTGGCCTGGGTTCGAGTCCCAGCCGGAGCGAATATCTTCAATGTATATATTTCTTTTCTAATTTGAAAATTCTTTTTTTTTTCAATTTCTTTCCTTTGCAATTATTGATTATTTATGTAGGGAAGAAAATTCTGAGTCAGTTTAATTTTTCGACACGAAGATTTCAAAGTGTTTAAATAAACAATTACCAAGGTGCATTTTTTGTTTTTATTATATTTAAAACTCCCACCGACAGAGCTCCCATAGACTAATGGCTAGAGTGTTAGGCTTCCAAGCGAGTGGCCCTGGGTTCGAGTCCCAGCCTGAACGAAAATCTTCAATGTATACTTTTAGTTTCTAATTTGAAATTTCTTCTTCTTTTTTTTAATTTTTCTCTTTTGCGAATATTGATTATTTATGTAGGGAGAAAAATTCTGAGTCAGTTTAATTATTCGACCTGTAAATTTCAAAGTGTTTGAATCAATAATTACCAAGGTGCATTTTTTGTTTTTATTATATTTAAGACTTCCATCGACAGAGCTCCGATAGCCTAATGGCTAGACCGTTGGGTTCCAAGCGCGTGGTACTGGGTTCGAGTCCCGGCCGGAACGAAAATCTTCCATGTATATATTTCTCTTCTAATTTGAAGATTCTTTTTTTTTCAATTTCTTTCTTTTGCAAATATGGATTATTTATGTACGGAAGAAAATTCTGAGTCAGTTTAATCATTCGACCTTTAGATTTCAAAGATTTTAGATCAATAAGTACTAAGGTGCATTTTTTGTTTTTATTATAATTAAGACACCGATCAACAGAGATCCGATAGTATATTAGCGAGAGCGTTGGGCTTCCATGAGTGTCGCCCTGGGTTCAAATCCCAGCCGGAAAGGAAATCTTAAATGCAAATATTTTTTTCTAATTTTATAATTCTTTTTTTTTTATTTTTCCCTTTTGCGAAGTCAGTCAGTCAGTCTGACAGTCAATCAGTCAAGCACTCAGTCATTCAGTCTCAGTCAGTCAGTCCAGTCAGTCAGTCACTCAGTCAGTCAGTTAGTCCTTCAGCCAGTCAGTCAAGCAGTCAGTCATTTAGTCTCAGTCAGTCAGTCATTCAGTCAGTCAGTCAGTCAGGCAGTCAGTCAGTCGGTCAGTCCTGTGCAGTCAGTTAGTCACTAAAGCAGTCAGTCAGTCTCAGTCAGTCAGTCAGTCAGTCAGTCCAGTCCAGTCTCAGTCAGTCAGTCAGTCAGTCTCGGTCAGTCAATCAGTCAGTCATTCAGTCAGTCAGTCAGTCAGGCAGTCAGTCAGTCGGTCAGCCTTATTCAGTCAGTCTGTCAGTCAGTCAGTCAGTCAGCCTTATTCAGTCAGTCTGTCAGTCATCCTTATTCAGTCAGTCTGTCAGTCTGTCAGTCGGTCAGTCCTGTCCAGTCAGTTAGTCAGTCAAGCAGTCAGTCAGGTAGTCAAGCAGTCAGTCAGTCAGTGTCAGTCAGTCATTTAGTCATTCAGTCAGTCAGTGAAATAGCCAGTCAGAGAGTCAAGCAGTCAGTCAGTCAGTCTCAGTCAGTCAGTTAGTCAGTCAGTCAGTCAGTCAGTCAGTCCAGTCTCAGTCAGTCAGGCAGTTAGTCAGTCAGTCTCGGTCAGTCAGTGAGTCAGTCAGTCAGTATCAGTCAGTCAGTGAGTCAGTCTGTCAGTCAGGCAGTATCAGTCAGGCAGTAAGACTCCGCTCGACAGAACTCCGATAGCCTAATGGCTAGACCGCTGGTCTTCCAAGCGAGTGGCCTGGGTTCGAGTCCCAGCCGGAGCGAATATCTTCAATGTATATATTTCTTTTCTAATTTGAAAATTCTTTTTTTTTCAATTTCTTTCCTTTGCAATTATTGATTATTTATGTAGGGAAAAAAATTCTGAGTCAGTTTAATTTTTCGACACGAAGATTTCAAAGTGTTTAAATAAACAATTACCAAGGTGCATTTTTTGTTTTTATTATATTTAAAACTCCCACCGACAGAGCTCCCATAGACTAATGGCTAGAGTGTTAGGCTTCCAAGCGAGTGGCCCTGGGTTCGAGTCCCAGCCTGAACGAAAATCTTCAATGTATACTTTTAGTTTCTAATTTGAAATTTCTTCTTCTTTTTTTTTTTATTTTTCTCTTTTGCGAATATTGATTATTTATGTAGGGAGAAAAATTCTGAGTCAGTTTAATTATTCGACCTGTAAATTTCAAAGTGTTTGAATCAATAATTACCAAGGTGCATTTTTTGTTTTTATTATATTTAAGACTTCCATCGACAGAGCTCCGATAGCCTAATGGCTAGACCGTTGGGTTCCTAGCGCGTGGTACTGGGTTCGAGTCCCGGCCGGAAAGGAAATCTTAAATGCAAATATTTTATAATTCTTTTTTTTTATTTTTCCCTTTTGCGAAGTCAGTCAGTCAGTCTGACAGTCAATCAGTCAAGCACTCAGTCATTCAGTCTCAGTCAGTCAGTCCAGTCAGTCAGTCACTCAGTCAGTCAGTTAGTCCTTCAGCCAGTCAGTCAAGCAGTCAGTCATTTAGTCTCAGTCAGTCAGTCATTCAGTCAGTCAGTCAGTCAGGCAGTCAGTCAGTCAGTCGGTCAGTCCTGTGCAGTCAGTTAGTCACTAAAGCAGTCAGTCAGTCTCAGTCAGTCAGTCAGTCAGTCAGTCAGTCCAGTCTCAGTCAGTCAGTCAGTCAGTCTCGGTCAGTCAGTCAGTCAGTCATTCAGTTAGTCAGTCAGTCAGGCAGTCAGTCAGTCGGTCAGCCTTATTCAGTCAGTCTGTCAGTCAGTCAGTCAGTCAGCCTTATTCAGTCAGTCTGTCAGTCATCCTTATTCAGTCAGTCTGTCAGTCAGTCAGTCGGTCAGTCCTGTCCAGTCAGTTAGTCAGTCAAGCAGTCAGTCAGGTAGTCAAGCAGTCAGTCAGTCAGTGTCAGTCAGTCATTTAGTCATTCAGTCAGTCAGTGAAATAGCCAGTCAGAGAGTCAAGCAGTCAGTCAGTCAGTCTCAGTCAGTCAGTCAGTCAGTCAGTCAGTCAGTCAGTCAGTCAGTCAGTCAGTCTCGGTCAGTCAGTGAGTCAGTCAGTCAGTATCAGTCAGTCAGTGAGTCAGTCTGTCAGTCAGGCAGTATCAGTCAGGCAGTAAGACTCCGCTCGACAGAACTCCGATAGCCTAATGGCTAGACCGCTGGTCTTCCAAGCGAGTGGCCTGGGTTCGAGTCCCAGCCGGAGCGAATATCTTCAATGTATATATTTCTTTTCTAATTTGAAAATTCTTTTTTTTTCAATTTCTTTCCTTTGCAATTATTGATTATTTATGTAGGGAAAAAAATTCTGAGTCAGTTTAATTTTTCGACACGAAGATTTCAAAGTGTTTAAATAAACAATTACCAAGGTGCATTTTTTGTTTTTATTATATTTAAAACTCCCACCGACAGAGCTCCCATAGACTAATGGCTAGAGTGTTAGGCTTCCAAGCGAGTGGCCCTGGGTTCGAGTCCCAGCCTGAACGAAAATCTTCAATGTATACTTTTAGTTTCTAATTTGAAATTTCTTCTTCTTTTTTTTTTATTTTTCTCTTTTGCGAATATTGATTATTTATGTAGGGAGAAAAATTCTGAGTCAGTTTAATTATTCGACCTGTAAATTTCAAAGTGTTTGAATCAATAATTACCAAGGTGCATTTTTTGTTTTTATTATATTTAAGACTTCCATCGACAGAGCTCCGATAGCCTAATGGCTAGACCGTTGGGTTCCTAGCGCGTGGTACTGGGTTCGAGTCCCGGCCGGAAAGGAAATCTTAAATGCAAATATTTTATAATTCTTTTTTTTTATTTTTCCCTTTTGCGAAGTCAGTCAGTCAGTCTGACAGTCAATCAGTCAAGCACTCAGTCATTCAGTCTCAGTCAGTCAGTCCAGTCAGTCAGTCACTCAGTCAGTCAGTTAGTCCTTCAGCCAGTCAGTCAAGCAGTCAGTCATTTAGTCTCAGTCAGTCAGTCATTCAGTCAGTCAGTCAGTCAGGCAGTCAGTCAGTCAGTCGGTCAGTCCTGTGCAGTCAGTTAGTCACTAAAGCAGTCAGTCAGTCTCAGTCAGTCAGTCAGTCAGTCAGTCAGTCCAGTCTCAGTCAGTCAGTCAGTCAGTCTCGGTCAGTCAGTCAGTCAGTCATTCAGTCAGTCAGTCAGTCAGGCAGTCAGTCAGTCGGTCAGCCTTATTCAGTCAGTCTGTCAGTCAGTCAGTCAGTCAGCCTTATTCAGTCAGTCTGTCAGTCATCCTTATTCAGTCAGTCTGTCAGTCAGTCAGTCGGTCAGTCCTGTCCAGTCAGTTAGTCAGTCAAGCAGTCAGTCAGGTAGTCAAGCAGTCAGTCAGTCAGTGTCAGTCAGTCATTTAGTCATTCAGTCAGTCAGTGAAATAGCCAGTCAGAGAGTCAAGCAGTCAGTCAGTCAGTCTCAGTCAGTCAGTCAGTCAGTCAGTCAGTCAGTCAGTCAGTCAGTCAGTCAGTCTCGGTCAGTCAGTGAGTCAGTCAGTCAGTATCAGTCAGTCAGTGAGTCAGTCTGTCAGTCAGGCAGTATCATTTAGGCAGTAAGACTCCGCTCGACAGAACTCCGATAGCCTAATGGCTAGACCGCTGGTCTTCCAAGCGAGTGGCCTGGGTTCGAGTCCCAGCCGGAGCGAATATCTTCAATGTATTTATTTCTTTTCTAATTTGAAAATTCTTTTTTTTTTCAATTTCTTTCCTTTGCAATTATTGATTATTTATGTAGGGAAGAAAATTCTGAGTCAGTTTAATTTTTCGACACGAAGATTTCAAAGTGTTTAAATAAACAATTACCAAGGTGCATTTTTTGTTTTTATTATATTTAAAACTCACACCGACTGAGCTCCCATAGACTAATGGCTAGAGTGTTAGGCTTCCAAGCGAGTGGCCCTGGGTTCGAGTCCCAGCCAGAACGAAAATCTTCAATGTATACTTTTAGTTTCTAATTTGAAATTTCTTCTTCTTTTTTTTTAATTTTTCTCTTTTGCGAATATTGATTATTTATGTAGGGAGAAAAATTCTGAGTCAGTTTAATTATTCGACCTGTAAATTTCAAAGTGTTTGAATCAATAATTACCAAGGTGCATTTTTTGTTTTTATTATATTTAAGACTTCCATCGACAGAGCTCCGATAGCCTAATGGCTAGACCGTTGGGTTCCTAGCGCGTGGTACTGGGTTCGAGTCCCGGCCGGAAAGGAAATCTTAAATGCAAATATTTTATAATTCTTTTTTTTTATTTTTCCCTTTTGCGAAGTCAGTCAGTCAGTCTGACAGTCAATCAGTCAAGCACTCAGTCATTCAGTCTCAGTCAGTCAGTCCAGTCAGTCAGTCACTCAGTCAGTCAGTTAGTCCTTCAGCCAGTCAGTCAAGCAGTCAGTCATTTAGTCTCAGTCAGTCAGTCATTCAGTCAGTCAGTCAGTCAGGCAGTCAGTCAGTCAGTCGGTCAGTCCTGTGCAGTCAGTTAGTCACTAAAGCAGTCAGTCAGTCTCAGTCAGTCAGTCAGTCAGTCAGTCAGTCCAGTCTCAGTCAGTCAGTCAGTCAGTCTCGGTCAGTCAGTCAGTCAGTCATTCAGTCAGTCAGTCAGTCAGGCAGTCAGTCAGTCGGTCAGCCTTATTCAGTCAGTCTGTCAGTCAGTCAGTCAGTCAGCCTTATTCAGTCAGTCTGTCAGTCATCCTTATTCAGTCAGTCTGTCAGTCAGTCAGTCGGTCAGTCCTGTCCAGTCAGTTAGTCAGTCAAGCAGTCAGTCAGGTAGTCAAGCAGTCAGTCAGTCAGTGTCAGTCAGTCATTTAGTCATTCAGTCAGTCAGTGAAATAGCCAGTCAGAGAGTCAAGCAGTCAGTCAGTCAGTCTCAGTCAGTCAGTCAGTCAGTCAGTCAGTCAGTCAGTCAGTCAGTCTCGGTCAGTCAGTGAGTCAGTCAGTCAGTATCAGTCAGTCAGTGAGTCAGTCTGTCAGTCAGGCAGTATCAGTCAGGCAGTAAGACTCCGCTCGACAGAACTCCGATAGCCTAATGGCTAGACCGCTGGTCTTCCAAGCGAGTGGCCTGGGTTCGAGTCCCAGCCGGAGCGAATATCTTCAATGTATATATTTCTTTTCTAATTTGAAAATTCTTTTTTTTTTCAATTTCTTTCCTTTGCAATTATTGATTATTTATGTAGGGAAAAAAATTCTGAGTCAGTTTAATTTTTCGACACGAAGATTTCAAAGTGTTTAAATAAACAATTACCAAGGTGCATTTTTTGTTTTTATTATATTTAAAACTCCCACCGACAGAGCTCCCATAGACTAATGGCTAGAGTGTTAGGCTTCCAAGCGAGTGGCCCTGGGTTCGAGTCCCAGCCTGAACGAAAATCTTCAATGTATACTTTTAGTTTCTAATTTGAAATTTCTTCTTCTTTTTTTTTAATTTTTCTCTTTTGCGAATATTGATTATTTATGTAGGGAGAAAAATTCTGAGTCAGTTTAATTATTCGACCTGTAAATTTCAAAGTGTTTGAATCAATAATTACCAAGGTGCATTTTTTGTTTTTATTATATTTAAGACTTCCATCGACAGAGCTCCGATAGCCTAATGGCTAGACCGTTGGGTTCCTAGCGCGTGGTACTGGGTTCGAGTCCCGGCCGGAAAGGAAGTCTTAAATGCAAATATTTTATAATTCTTTTTTTTTATTTTTCCCTTTTGCGAAGTCAGTCAGTCAGTCTGACAGTCAATCAGTCAAGCACTCAGTCATTCAGTCTCAGTCAGTCAGTCCAGTCAGTCAGTCACTCAGTCAGTCAGTTAGTCCTTCAGCCAGTCAGTCAAGCAGTCAGTCATTTAGTCTCAGTCAGTCAGTCATTCAGTCAGTCAGTCAGTCAGGCAGTCAGTCAGTCAGTCGGTCAGTCCTGTGCAGTCAGTTAGTCTCTAAAGCAGTCAGTCAGTCTCAGTCAGTCAGTCAGTCAGTCAGTCAGTCCAGTCTCAGTCAGTCAGTCAGTCAGTCTCGGTCAGTCAGTCAGTCAGTCATTCAGTCAGTCAGTCAGTCAGGCAGTCAGTCAGTCGGTCAGCCTTATTCAGTCAGTCTGTCAGTCAGTCAGTCAGTCAGCCTTATTCAGTCAGTCTGTCAGTCATCCTTATTCAGTCAGTCTGTCAGTCAGTCAGTCGGTCAGTCCTGTCCAGTCAGTTAGTCAGTCAAGCAGTCAGTCAGGTAGTCAAGCAGTCAGTCAGTCAGTGTCAGTCAGTCATTTAGTCATTCAGTCAGTCAGTGAAATAGCCAGTCAGAGAGTCAAGCAGTCAGTCAGTCAGTCTCAGTCAGTCAGTCAGTCAGTCAGTCAGTCAGTCAGTCAGTCAGTCAGTCAGTCTCGGTCAGTCAGTGAGTCAGTCAGTCAGTATCAGTCAGTCAGTGAGTCAGTCTGTCAGTCAGGCAGTATCATTTAGGCAGTAAGACTCCGCTCGACAGAACTCCGATAGCCTAATGGCTAGACCGCTGGTCTTCCAAGCGAGTGGCCTGGGTTCGAGTCCCAGCCGGAGCGAATATCTTCAATGTATTTATTTCTTTTCTAATTTGAAAATTCTTTTTTTTTCAATTTCTTTCCTTTGCAATTATTGATTATTTATGTAGGGAAGAAAATTCTGAGTCAGTTTAATTTTTCGACACGAAGATTTCAAAGTGTTTAAATAAACAATTACCAAGGTGCATTTTTTGTTTTTATTATATTTAAAACTCACACCGACTGAGCTCCCATAGACTAATGGCTAGAGTCTTAGGCTTCCAAGCGAGTGGCCCTGGGTTCGAGTCCCAGCCAGAACGAAAATCTTCAATGTATACTTTTAGTTTCTAATTTGAAATTTCTTCTTCTTTTTTTTTAATTTTTCTCTTTTGCGAATATTGATTATTTATGTAGGGAGAAAAATTCTGAGTCAGTTTAATTATTCGACCTGTAAATTTCAAAGTGTTTGAATCAATAATTACCAAGGTGCATTTTTTGTTTTTATTATATTTAAGACTTCCATCGACAGAGCTCCGATAGCCTAATGGCTAGACCGTTGGGTCCCAAGCGCGTGGTACTGGGTTCGAGTCCCGGCCGGAACGAAAATCTTCCATGTATATATTTCTCTTCTAATTTGAAGATTCTTTTTTTTTTTAATTTCTTTCTTTTGCAAATATGGATTATTTATGTACGGAAGAAAATTCTGAGTCAGTTTAATCATTCGAAATTTAGATTTCAAAGATTTTAGATCAATAATTACTAAGGTGCATTTTTTGTTTTTATTATAATTAAGACACCGATCAACAGAGATCCGATAGTAAATTGGCGAGAGCGTTGGGCTTCCATGAGTGTCGCCCTGGGTTCAAATCCCAGCCGGAAAGGAAATCTTAAATGCAAATATTTTTTTCTAATTTTATAATTCTTTTTTTTTTATTTTTCCCTTTTGCGAAGTCAGTCAGTCAGTCTGACAGTCAATCAGTCAAGCACTCAGTCTCAGTCAGTCAGTCCAGTCAGTCAGTCACTCAGTCAGTCAGTTAGTCCTTCAGCCAGTCAGTCAAGCAGTCAGTCATTTAGTCTCAGTCAGTCAGTCATTCAGTCAGTCAGTCAGTCAGGCAGTCAGTCAGTCAGTCGGTCAGTCCTGTGCAGTCAGTTAGTCACTAAAGCAGTCAGTCAGTCTCAGTCAGTCAGTCAGTCAGTCAGTCCAGTCCAGTCTCAGTCAGTCAGTTAGTCAGTCTCGGTCAGTCAGTCAGTCAGTCATTCAGTCAGTCAGTCAGTCAGGCAGTCAGTCAGTCGGTCAGCCTTATTCAGTCAGTCTGTCAGTCAGTCAGTCAGTCAGCCTTATTCAGTCAGTCTGTCAGTCATCCTTATTCAGTCAGTCTGTCAGTCAGTCAGTCGGTCAGTCCTGTCCAGTCAGTTAGTCAGTCAAGCAGTCAGTCAGGTAGTCAAGCAGTCAGTCAGTCAGTGTCAGTCAGTCATTTAGTGATTCAGTCAGTCAGTGAAATAGCCAGTCAGAGAGTCAAGCAGTCAGTCAGTCAGTCTCAGTCAGTCAGTCAGTCCAGTCTCAGTCAGTCAGGCAGTTAGTCAGTCAGTCTCGGTCAGTCAGTGAGTCAGTCAGTCAGTATCAGTCAGTCAGTGAGTCAGTCTGTCAGTCAGGCAGTATCAGTCAGGCAGTAAGACTCCGCTCGACAGAACTCCGATAGCCTAATGGCTAGACCGCTGGTCTTCCAAGCGAGTGGCCTGGGTTCGAGTCCCAGCCGGAGCGAATATCTTCAATGTATATATTTCTTTTCTAATTTGAAAATTCTTTTTTTTTTCAATTTCTTTCCTTTGCAATTATTGATTATTTATGTAGGGAAGAAAATTCTGAGTCAGTTTAATTTTTCGACACGAAGATTTCAAAGTGTTTAAATAAACAATTACCAAGGTGCATTTTTTGTTTTTATTATATTTAAAACTCCCACCGACAGAGCTCCCACAGACTAATGGCTAGAGTGTTAGGCTTCCAAGCGAGTGGCCCTGGGTTCGAGTCCCAGCCTGAACGAAAATCTGCAATGTATACTTTTAGTTTCTAATTTGAAATTTCTTCTTCTTTTTTTTTTAATTTTTCTCTTTTGCGAATACTGATTATTTATGTAGGGAGAAAAATTCTGAGTCAGTTTAATTATTCGACCTGTAAATTTCAAAGTGTTTGAATCAATAATTACCAAGGTGCATTTTTTGTTTTTATTATAATTAAGACACCGGTCAACAGAGATCCGATAGTATATTGGCGAGAGCGTTGGGCTTCCATGAGTGTCGCCCTGGGTTCAAATCCCAGCCGGAAAGGAAATCTTAAATGCAAATATTTTTTTCTAATTTTATAATTCTTTTTTTTTTTATTTTTCCCTTTTGCGAAGTCAGTCAGTCAGTCTGACAGTCAATCAGTCAAGCACTCAGTCATTCAGTCTCAGTCAGTCAGTCCAGTCAGTCAGTCACTCAGTCAGTCAGTTAGTCCTTCAGCCAGTCAGTCAAGCAGTCAGTCATTTAGTCTCAGTCTGACAGTCAGTCAGTCAGTCAGTCAGTCAGTCGGTCAGTCCTGTGCAGTCAGTTAGTCACTAAAGCAGTCAGTCAGTCAGTCAGTCCAGTCCAGTCTCAGTCAGTCAGTCAGTCAGTCTCGGTCAGTCAGTCAGTCATTCAGTCAGTCAGTCAGTCAGGCAGTCACTCAGTCGGTCAGCCTTATTCAGTCAGTCTGTCAGTCAGCCTTATTCAGTCAGTCTGTCAGTCATCCTTATTCAGTCAGTCTGTCAGTCAGTCAGTCGGTCAGTCCTGTCCAGTCAGTTAGTCAGTCAAGCAGTCAGTCAGGTAGTCAAGCAGTCAGTCAGTCAGTGTCAGTCAGTCATTTAGTCATTCAGTCAGTCAGTGAAATAGCCAGTCAGAGAGTCAAGCAGTCAGTCAGTCAGTCTCAGTCAGTCAGTTAGTCAGTCAGTCAGTCAGTCAGTCAGTCAGTCAGTCCAGTCTCAGTCAGTCAGGCAGTTAGTCAGTCAGTCTCGGTCAGTCAGTGAGTCAGTCAGTCAGTATCAGTCAGTCAGTGAGTCAGTCTGTCAGTCAGGCAGTATCAGTCAGGCAGTAAGACTCCGCTCGACAGAACTCCGATAGCCTAATGGCTAGACCGCTGGTCTTCCAAGCGAGTGGCCTGGGTTCGAGTCCCAGCCGGAGCGAATATCTTCAATGTATATATTTCTTTTCTAATTTGAAAATTCTTTTTTTTTTCAATTTCTTTCCTTTGCAATTATTGATTATTTATGTAGGGAAGAAAATTCTGAGTCAGTTTAATTTTTCGACACGAAGATTTCAAAGTGTTTAAATAAACAATTACCAAGGTGCATTTTTTGTTTTTATTATATTTAAAACTCCCACCGACAGAGCTCCCATAGACTAATGGCTAGAGTGTTAGGCTTCCAAGCGAGTGGCCCTGGGTTCGAGTCCCAGCCTGAACGAAAATCTTCAATGTATACTTTTAGTTTCTAATTTGAAATTTCTTCTTCTTTTTTTTTAATTTTTCTCTTTTGCGAATATTGATTATTTATGTAGGGAGAAAAATTCTGAGTCAGTTTAATTATTCGACCTGTAAATTTCAAAGTGTTTGAATCAATAATTACCAAGGTGCATTTTTTGTTTTTATTATATTTAAGACTTCCATCGACAGAGCTCCGATAGCCTAATGGCTAGACCGTTGGGTTCCAAGCGCGTGGTACTGGGTTCGAGTCCCGGCCGGAACGAAAATCTTCCATGTATATATTTCTCTTCTAATTTGAAGATTCTTTTTTTTTTCAATTTCTTTCTTTTGCAAATATGGATTATTTATGTACGGAAGAAAATTCTGAGTCAGTTTAATCATTCGACCTTTAGATTTCAAAGATTTTAGATCAATAATTACTAAGGTGCATTTTTTGTTTTTATTATAATTAAGACACCGATCAACAGAGATCCGATAGTATATTGGCGAGAGCGTTGGGCTTCCATGAGTGTCGCCCTGGGTTCAAATCCCAGCCGGAAAGGAAATCTTAAATGCAAATATTTTTTCTAATTTTATAATTCTTTTTTTTTATTTTTCCCTTTTGCGAAGTCAGTCAGTCAGTCTGACAGTCAATCAGTCAAGCACTCAGTCATTCAGTCTCAGTCAGTCAGTCCAGTCAGTCAGTCACTCAGTCAGTCAGTTAGTCCTTCAGCCAGTCAGTCAAGCAGTCAGTCATTTAGTCTCAGTCAGTCAGTCATTCAGTCAGTCAGTCAGTCAGGCAGTCAGTCAGTCGGTCAGTCCTGTGCAGTCAGTTAGTCACTTAAGCAGTCAGTCAGTCTCAGTCAGTCAGTCAGTCAGTCAGTCCAGTCCAGTCTCAGTCAGTCAGTCAGTCAGTCTCGGTCAGTCAGTCAGTCAGTCATTCAGTCAGTCAGTCAGTCAGGCAGTCAGTCAGTCGGTCAGCCTTATTCAGTCAGTCTGTCAGTCAGTCAGTCAGTCAGCCTTATTCAGTCAGTCTGTCAGTCATCCTTATTCAGTCAGTCTGTCAGTCAGTCAGTCGGTCAGTCCTGTCCAGTCAGTTAGTCAGTCAAGCAGTCAGTCAGGTAGTCAAGCAGTCAGTCAGTCAGTGTCAGTCAGTCATTTAGTCATTCAGTCAGTCAGTGAAATAGCCAGTCAGAGAGTCAAGCAGTCAGTCAGTCAGTCTCAGTCAGTCAGTTAGTCAGTCAGTCAGTCAGTCAGTCAGTCAGTCCAGTCTCAGTCAGTCAGGCAGTTAGTCAGTCAGTCTCGGTCAGTCAGTGAGTCAGTCAGTCAGTATCAGTCAGTCAGTGAGTCAGTCTGTCAGTCAGGCAGTATCAGTCAGGCAGTAAGACTCCGCTCGACAGAACTCCGATAGCCTAATGGCTAGACCGCTGGTCTTCCAATCGAGTGGCCTGGGTTCGAGTCCCAGCCGGAGCGAATATCTTCAATGTATATATTTCTTTTCTAATTTGAAAATTCTTTTTTTTTTCAATTTCTTTCCTTTGCAATTATTGATTATTTATGTAGGGAAGAAAATTCTGAGTCAGTTTAATTTTTCGACACTAAGATTTCAAAGTGTTTAAATAAACAATTACCAAGGTGCATTTTTTGTTTTTATTATATTTAAAACTCCCACCGACAGAGCTCCCATAGACTAATGGCTAGAGTGTTAGGCTTCCAAGCGAGTGGCCCTGGGTTCGAGTCCCAGCCTGAACGAAAATCTTCAATGTATACTTTTAGTTTCTAATTTGAAATTTCTTCTTCTTTTTTTTTAATTTTTCTCTTTTGCGAATATTGATTATTTATGTAGGGAGAAAAATTCTGAGTCAGTTTAATTATTCGACCTGTAAATTTCAAAGTGTTTGAATCAATAATTACCAAGGTGCATTTTTTGTTTTTATTATATTTAAGACTTCCATCGACAGAGCTCCGATAGCCTAATGGCTAGACCGTTGGATTCCAAGCGCGTGGTACTGGGTTCGAGTCCCGGCCGGAACGAAAATCTTCCATGTATATATTTCTCTTCTAATTTGAAGATTCTTTTTTTTTTCAATTTCTTTCTTTTGCAAATATGGATTATTTATGTACGGAAGAAAATTCTGAGTCAGTTTAATCATTCGACCTTTAGATTTCAAAGATTTTAGATCAATAATTACAAAGGTGCATTTTTTGTTTTTATTATAATTAAGACACCGATCAACAGAGATCCGATAGTATATTGGTGAGAGCGTTGGGCTTCCATGAGTGTCGCCCTGGGTTCAAATCCCAGCCGGAAAGGAAATCTTAAATGCAAATATTTTTTCTAATTTTATAATTCTTTTTTTTTTATTTTTCCCTTTTGCGAAGTCAGTCAGTCAGTCTGACAGTCAATCAGTCAAGCACTCAGTCATTCAGTCTCAGTCAGTCAGTCCAGTCATTCAGTCACTCAGTCAGTCAGTTAGTCCTTCAGCCAGTCAGTCAAGCAGTCAGTCATTTAGTCTCAGTCAGTCAGTCATTCAGTCAGTCAGTCAGTCAGGCAGTCAGTCAGTCGGTCAGTCCTGTGCAGTCAGTTAGTCACTAAAGCAGTCAGTCAGTCTCAGTCAGTCAGTCAGTCAGTCAGTCCAGTCCAGTCTCAGTCAGTCAGTCAGTCAGTCTCGGTCAGTCAGTCAGTCAGTCATTCAGTCAGTCAGTCAGTCAGGCAGTCAGTCAGTCGGTCAGCCTTATTCAGTCAGTCTGTCAGTCAGTCAGTCAGTCAGCCTTATTCAGTCAGTCTGTCAGTCATCCTTATTCAGTCAGTCTGTCAGTCAGTCAGTCGGTCAGTCCTGTCCAGTCAGTTAGTCAGTCAAGCAGTCAGTCAGGTAGTCAAGCAGTCAGTCAGTCAGTGTCAGTCAGTCATTTAGTCATTCAGTCAGTCAGTGAAATAGCCAGTCAGAGAGTCAAGCAGTCAGTCAGTCAGTCTCAGTCAGTCAGTTAGTCAGTCAGTCAGTCAGTCAGTCAGTCAGTCCAGTCTCAGTCAGTCAGGCAGTTAGTCAGTCAGTCTCGGTCAGTCAGTGAGTCAGTCAGTCAGTATCAGTCAGTCAGTGAGTCAGTCTGTCAGTCAGGCAGTATCAGTCAGGCAGTAAGACTCCGCTCGACAGAACTCCAATAGCCTAATGGCTAGACCGCTGGTCTTCCAAGCGAGTGGCCTGGGTTCGAGTCCCAGCCGGAGCGAATATCTTCAATGTATATATTTCTTTTCTAATTTGAAAATTCTTTTTTTTTTTCAATTTCTTTCCTTTGCAATTATTGATTATTTATGTAGGGAAGAAAATTCTGAGTCAGTTTAATTTTTCGACACGAAGATTTCAAAGTGTTTAAATAAACAATTACCAAGGTGCATTTTTTTTTTATTATATTTAAAACTCCCACCGACAGAGCTCCCATAGACTAATGGCTAGAGTGTTAGGCTTCCAAGCGAGTGGCCCTGGGTTCGAGTCCCAGCCTGAACGAAAATCTTCAATGTATACTTTTAGTTTCTAATTTGAAATTTCTTCTTCTTTTTTTTTTAATTTTTCTCTTTTGCGAATATTGATTATTTATGTAGGGAGAAAAATTCTGAGTCAGTTTAATTATTCGACCTGTAAATTTCAAAGTGTTTGAATCAATAATTACCAAGGTGCATTTTTTGTTTTTATTATATTTAAGACTTCCATCAACAGAGCTCCGATAGCCTAATGGCTAGACCGTTGGGTTCCTAGCGCGTGGTACTGGGTTCGAGTCCCGGCCGGAAAGGAAATCTTAAATGCAAATATTTTTTTCTAATTTTATAATTCTTTTTTTTCTTATTTTTCCCTTTTGCGAAGTCAGTCAGTCAGTCTGACAGTCAATCAGTCAAGCACTCAGTCATTCAGTCTCAGTCAGTCAGTCCAGTCAGTCAGTCACTCAGTCAGTCAGTTAGTCCTTCAGCCAGTCAGTCAAGCAGTCAGTCATTTAGTCTCAGTCAGTCAGTCATTCATTCAGTCAGTCAGTCAGCCAGTCAGTCAGTCAGTCAGTCGGTCAGTCCTGTGCAGTCAGTTAGTCACTAAAGCAGTCAGTCAGTCTCAGTCAGTCAGTCAGTCAGTCAGTCCAGTCCAGTCTCAGTCAGTCAGTCAGTCAGTCCCGGTCAGTCAGTCAGTCAGTCATTCAGTCAGTCAGTCGGTCAGGCGGTCAGCCTTATTCAGTCAGTCTGTCAGTCAGTCAGTCAGTCAGCCTTATTCAGTCAGTCTGTCAGTCAGCCTTATTCAGTCAGTCTGTCAGTCAGTCAGTCGGTCAGTCCTGTCCAGTCAGTTAGTCAGTCAAGCAGTCAGTCAGGTAGTCAAGCAGTCAGTCAGTCAGTGTCAGTCAGTCATTTAGTCATTCAGTCAGTCAGTGAAATAGCCAGTCAGAGAGTCAAGCAGTCAGTCAGTCAGTCTCAGTCAGTCAGTTAGTCAGTCAGTCAGTCAGTCAGTCAGTCAGTCCAGTCTCAGTCAGTCAGGCAGTTAGTCAGTCAGTCTCGGTCAGTCAGTGAGTCAGTCAGTCAGTATCAGTCAGTCAGTGAGTCAGTCTGTCAGTCAGGCAGTATCAGTCAGGCAGTAAGACTCCGCTCGACAGAACTCCGATAGCCTAATGGCTAGACCGCTGGTCTTCCAAGCGAGTGGCCTGGGTTCGAGTCCCAGCCGGAGCGAATATCTTCAATGTATATATTTCTTTTCTAATTTGAAAATTCTTTTTTTTTCAATTTCTTTCCTTTGCAATTATTGATTATTTATGTAGGGAAGAAAATTCTGAGTCAGTTTAATTTTTCGACACGAAGATTTCAAAGTGTTTAAATAAACAATTACCAAGGTGCATTTTTTGTTTTTATTATATTTAAAACTCCCACCGACAGAGCTCCCATAGACTAATGGCTAGAGTGTTAGGCTTCCAAGCGAGTGGCCCTGGGTTCGAGTCCCAGCCTGAACGAAAATCTTCAATGTATACTTTTAGTTTCTAATTTGAAATTTCTTCTCCTTTTTTTTTTAATTTTTCTCTTTTGCGAATATTGATTATTTATGTAGGGAGAAAAATTCTGAGTCAGTTTAATTATTCGACCTGTAAATTTCAAAGTGTTTGAATCAATAATTACCAAGGTGCATTTTTTGTTTTTATTATATTTAAGACTTCCATCGACAGAGCTCCGATAGCCTAATGGCTAGACCGTTGGGTTCCAAGCGCGTGGTACTGGGTTCGAGTCCCGGCCGGAACGAAAATCTTCCATGTATATATTTCTCTTCTAATTTGAAGATTCTTTTTTTTTTCAATTTCTTTCTTTTGCAAATATGGATTATTTATGTACGGAAGAAAATTCTGAGTCAGTTTAATCATTCGACCTTTAGATTTCAAAGATTTTAGATCAATAATTACTAAGGTGCATTTTTTGTTTTTATTATAATTAAGACACCGATCAACAGAGATCCGATAGTATATTGGCGAGAGCGTTGGGCTTCCATGAGTGTCGCCCTGTGTTCAAATCCCAGCCGGAAAGGAAATCTTAAATGCAAATATTTTTTTCTAATTTTATAATTCTTTTTTTTTTATTTTTCCCTTTTGCGAAGTCAGTCAGTCAGTCTGACAGTCAATCAGTCAAGCACTCAGTCATTCAGTCTCAGTCAGTCAGTCCAGTCAGTCAGTCACTCAGTCAGTCAGTTAGTCCTTCAGCCAGTCAGTCAAGCAGTCAGTCATTTAGTCTAAGTCAGTCAGTCATTCAGTCAGTCAGTCAGTCAGGCAGTCAGTCAGTCAGTCAGTCGGTCAGTCCTGTGCAGTCAGTTAGTCACTAAAGCAGTCAGTCAGTCTCAGTCAGTCAGTCAGTCCAGTCCAGTCTCAGTCAGTCAGTCAGTCAGTCTCGGTCAGTCAGTCAGTCAGTCATTCAGTCAGTCAGTCAGTCAGGCAGTCAGTCAGTCGGTCAGCCTTATTCAGTCAGTCTGTCAGTCAGTCAGTCAGTCAGCCTTATTCAGTCAGTCTGTCAGTCATCCTTATTCAGTCAGTCTGTCAGTCAGTCAGTCGGTCAGTCCTGTCCAGTCAGTTAGTCAGTCAAGCAGTCAGTCAGGTAGTCAAGCAGTCAGTCAGTCAGTGTCAGTCAGTCATTTAGTCATTCAGTCAGTCAGTGAAATAGCCAGTCAGAGAGTCAAGCAGTCAGTCAGTCAGTCTCAGTCAGTCAGTTAGTCAGTCAGTCAGTCAGTCAGTCAGTCAGTCCAGTCTCAGTCAGTCAGGCAGTTAGTCAGTCAGTCTCGGTCAGTCAGTGAGTCAGTCAGTCAGTATCAGTCAGTCAGTGAGTCAGTCTGTCAGTCAGGCAGTATCAGTCAGGCAGTAAGACTCCGCTCGACAGAACTCCGATAGCCTAATGGCTAGACCGCTGGTCTTCCAAGCGAGTGGCCTGGGTTCGAGTCCCAGCCGGAGCGAATATCTTCAATGTATATATTTCTTTTCTAATTTGAAAATTCTTTTTTTTTTCAATTTCTTTCCTTTGCAATTATTGATTATTTATGTAGGGAAGAAAATTCTGAGTCAGTTTAATTTTTCGACACGAAGATTTCAAAGTGTTTGAATAAACAATTACCAAGGTGCATTTTTTGTTTTTATTATATTTAAAACTCCCACCGACAGAGCTCCCATAGACTAATGGCTAGAGTGTTAGGCTTCCAAGCGAGTGGCCCTGGGTTCGAGTCCCAGCCTGAACGAAAATCTTCAATGTATACTTTTAGTTTCTAATTTGAAATTTCTTCTTCTTTTTTTTTTAATTTTTCTCTTTTGCGAATATTGATTATTTATGTAGGGAGAAAAATTCTGAGTCAGTTCAATTATTCGACCTGTAAATTTCAAAGTGTTTGAATCAATAATTACCAAGGTGCATTTTTTGTTTTTATTATATTTAAGACTTCCATCGACAGAGCTCCGATAGCCTAATGGCTAGACCGTTGGGTTCCTAGCGCGTGGTACTGGGTTCGAGTCCCGGCCGGAAAGGAAATCTTAAATGCAAATATTTTTTTCTAATTTTATAATTCTTTTTTTTTTATTTTTCCCTTTTGCGAAGTCAGTCAGTCAGTCTGACAGTCAATCAGTCAAGCACTCAGTCATTCAGTCTCAGTCAGTCAGTCCAGTCAGTCAGTCACTCAGTCAGTCAGTTAGTCCTTCAGCCAGTCAGTCAAGCAGTCAGTCATTTAGTCTCAGTCAGTCAGTCAGTCAGTCAGGCAGTCAGTCAGTCGGTCAGTCCTGTGCAGTCAGTTAGTCACTAAAGCAGTCAGTCAGTCTCAGTCAGTCAGTCAGTCAGTCAGTCCAGTCCAGTCTCAGTCAGTCAGTCTCGGTCAGTCAGTCAGTCAGTCATTCAGTCAGTCAGTCAGTCAGGCAGTCAGTCAGTCGGTCAGCCTTATTCAGTCAGTCTGTCAGTCAGTCAGTCAGTCAGCCTTATTCAGTCAGTCTGTCAGTCATCCTTATTCAGTCAGTCAGTCAGTCGGTCAGTCCTGTCCAGTCAGTTAGTCAGTCAAGCAGTCAGTCAGGTAGTCAAGCAGTCAGTCAGTCAGTGTCAGTCAGTCATTTAGTCATTCAGTCAGTCAGTGAAATAGCCAGTCAGAGAGTCAAGCAGAGTCAGTCAGTCTCAGTCAGTCAGTTAGTCAGTCAGTCAGTCAGTCAGTCAGTCAGTCCAGTCTCAGTCAGTCAGGCAGTTAGTCAGTCAGTCTCGGTCAGTCAGTGAGTCAGTCAGTCAGTATCAGTCAGTCAGTGTGTCAGTCTGTCAGTCAGGCAGTATCAGTCAGGCAGTAAGACTCCGCTCGACAGAACTCCGATAGCCTAATGGCTAGACCGCTGGTCTTCCAAGCGAGTGGCCTGGGTTCGAGTCCCAGCCGGAGCGAATATCTTCAATGTATATATTTCTTTTCTAATTTGAAAATTCTTTTTTTTTTCAATTTCTTTCCTTTGCAATTATTGATTATTTATGTAGGGAAGAAAATTCTGAGTCAGTTTAATTTTTCGACACGAAGATTTCAAAGTGTTTAAATAAACAATTACCAAGGTGCATTTTTTGTTTTTATTATATTTAAAACTCCCACCGACAGAGCTCCCATAGACTAATGGCTAGAGTGTTAGGCTTCCAAGCGAGTGGCCCTGGGTTCGAGTCCCAGCCTGAACGAAAATCTTCAATGTATACTTTTAGTTTCTAATTTGAAATTTCTTCTTCTTTTTTTTTTAATTTTTCTCTTTTGCGAATATTGATTATTTATGTAGGGAGAAAAATTCTGAGTCAGTTTAATTATTCGACCTGTAAATTTCAAAGTGTTTGAATCAATAATTACCAAGGTGCATTTTTTGTTTTTATTATATTTAAGACTTCCATCGACAGAGCTCCGATAGCCTAATGGCTAGACCATTGGGTTCCTAGCGCGTGGTACTGGGTTCGAGTCCCGGCCGGAAAGGAAATCTTAAATGCAAATATTTTTTTCTAATTTTATAATTCTTTTTTTTATTTTTCCCTTTTGCGAAGTCAGTCAGTCATTCTGACAGTCAATCAGTCAAGCACTCAGTCATTCAGTCTCAGTCAGTCAGTCCAGTCAGTCAGTCACTCAGTCAGTCAGTTAGTCCTTCAGCCAGTCAGTCAAGCAGTCAGTCATTTAGTCTCAGTCAGTCAGTCAGGCAGTCAGTCAGTCAGTCAGTCGGTCAGTCCTGTGCCGTCAGTTAGTCACTAAAGCAGTCAGTCAGTCTCAGTCAGTCAGTCAGTCAGTCAGTCCAGTCCAGTCTCAGTCAGTCAGTCTCGGTCAGTCAGTCAGTCAGTCATTCAGTCAGTCAGTCAGTCAGGCAGTCAGTCAGTCGGTCAGCCTTATTCAGTCAGTCTGTCAGTCAGTCAGTCAGTCAGCCTTATTCAGTCAGTCTGTCAGTCATCCTTATTCAGTCAGTCTGTCAGTCAGTCAGTCGGTCAGTCCTGTCCAGTCAGTTAGTCAGTCAAGCAGTCAGTCAGGTAGTCAAGCAGTCAGTCAGTCAGTGTCAGTCAGTCATTTAGTCATTCAGTCAGTCAGTGAAATAGCCAGTCAGAGAGTCAAGCAGTCAGTCAGTCAGTCTCAGTCAGTCAGTTAGTCAGTCAGTCAGTCAGTCAGTCAGTCAGTCCAGTCTCAGTCAGTCAGGCAGTTAGTCAGTCAGTCTCGGTCAGTCAGTGAGTCAGTCAGTCAGTATCAGTCAGTCAGTGAGTCAGTCTGTCAGTCAGGCAGTATCAGTCAGGCAGTAAGACTCCGCTCGACAGAACTCCGATAGCCAAATGGCTAGACCGCTGGGCTTCCAAGCGAGTGGCCTGGGTTCGAGTCCCAGCCATAGCGAATATCTTCAATGTATATATTTCTTTTCTAATTTGAAAATTCTTTTTTTTTCAATTTCTTTCCTTTGCAATTATTGATTATTTATGTAGGGAAGAAAATTTTGAGTCAGTTTAATTTTTCGACACGAAGATTTCAAAGTGTTTAAATAAACAATTACCAAGGTGCATTTTTTGTTTTTATTATATTTAAAACTCCCACCGACAGAGCTCCCATAGACTAATGGCTAGAGTGTTAGGCTTCCAAGCGAGTGGCCCTGGGTTCGAGTCCCAGCCTGAACGAAAATCTTCAATGTATACTTTTAGTTTCTAATTTGAAATTTCTTCTTCTTTTTTTTTTAATTTTTCTCTTTTGCGAATATTGATTATTTATGTAGGGAGAAAAATTCTGAGTCAGTTTAATTATTCGACCTGTAAATTTCAAAGTGTTTGAATCAATAATTACCAAGGTGCATTTTTTGTTTTTATTATATTTAAGACTTCCATCGACAGAGCTCCGATAGCCTAATGGCTAGACCGTTGGGTTCCACGCGCGTGGTACTGGGTTCGAGTACCATTCCCGGCCGGAACAAAAATCTTCCATGTATATATTTCTCTTCTAATTTGAAGATTCTTTTTTTTTCAATTTCTTTCTTTTGCAAATATGGATTATTTATGTACGGAAGAAAATTCTGAGTCAGTTTAATCATTCGACCTTTAGATTTCAAAGATTTTAGATCAATAATTACTAAGGTGCATTTTTTGTTTTTATTATAATTAAGACACCGATCAACAGAGATCCGATAGTATATTGGCGAGAGCGTTGGGCTTCCATGAGTGTCGCCCTGGGTTCAAATCCCAGCCGGAAAGGAAATCTTAAATGCAAATATTTTTTTCTAATTTTATAATTCTTTTTTTTTATTTTTCCCTTTTGCGAAGTCAGTCAGTCAGTCTGACAGTCAATCAGTCAAGCACTCAGTCATTCAGTCTCAGTCAGTCAGTCCAGTCAGTCAGTCACTCAGTCAGTCAGTTAGTCCTTCAGCCAGTCAGTCAAGCAGTCAGTCATTTAGTCTCAGTCAGTCAGTCATTCAGTCAGTCAGTCAGTCAGGCAGTCAGTCAGTCAGTCAGTCGGTCAGTCCTGTGCAGTCAGTTAGTCACTAAAGCAGTCAGTCAGTCTCAGTCAGTCAGTCAGTCAGTCAGTCCAGTCCAGTCTCAGTCAGTCAGTCAGTCAGTCTCGGTCAGTCAGTCAGTCAGTCATTCAGTCAGTCAGTCAGTCAGGCAGTCAGTCAGTCGGTCAGCCTTATTCAGTCAGTCTGTCAGTCAGTCAGTCAGTCAGCCTTATTCAGTCAGTCTGTCAGTCATCCTTGTTCAGTCAGTCTGTCAGTCAGTCAGTCGGTCAGTCCTGTCCAGTCAGTTAGTCAGTCAAGCAGTCAGTCAGGTAGTCAAGCAGTCAGTCAGTCAGTGTCAGTCAGTCATTTAGTCATTCAGTCAGTCAGTGAAATAGCCAGTCAGAGAGTCAAGCAGTCAGTCAGTCAGTCTCAGTCAGTCAGTTAGTCAGTCAGTCAGTCAGTCAGTCAGTCAGTCCAGTCTCAGTCAGTCAGGCAGTTAGTCAGTCAGTCTCGGTCAGTCAGTGAGTCAGTCAGTCAGTATCAGTCAGTCAGTGAGTCAGTCTGTCAGTCAGGCAGTATCAGTCAGGCAGTAAGACTCCGCTCGACAGAACTCCGATAGCCTAATGGCTAGACCGCTGGTCTTCCAAGCGAGTGGCCTGGGTTCGAGTCCCAGCCGGAGCGAATATCTTCAATGTATATATTTCTTTTCTAATTTGAAAATTCTTTTTTTTTTCAATTTCTTTCCTTTGCAATTATTGATTATTTATGTAGGGAAGAAAATTCTGAGTCAGTTTAATTTTTCGACACGAAGATTTCAAAGTGTTTAAATAAACAATTACCAAGGTGCATTTTTTGTTTTTATTATATTTAAAACTCCCACCGACTGAGCTCCCATAGACTAATGGCTAGAGTGTTAGGCTTCCAAGCGAGTGGCCCTGGGTTCGAGTCCCAGCCTGAACGAAACTCTTCAATGTATACTTTTAGTTTCTAATTTGAAATTTCTTCTTCTTTTTTTTTTTTAATTTTTCTCTTTTGCGAATATTGATTATTTATGTAGGGAGAAAAATTCTGAGTCAGTTTAATTATTCGACCTGTAAATTTCAAAGTGTTTGAATCAATAATTACCAAGGTGCATTTTTTGTTTTTATTATATTTAAGACTTCCATCGACAGAGCTCCGATAGCCTAATGGCTAGACCGTTGGGTTCCAAGCGCGTGGTACTGGGTTCGAGTCCCGGCCGGAACGAAAATCTTCCATGTATATATTTCTCTTCTAATTTGAAGATTCTTTTTTTTTTCAATTTCTTCCTTTTGCAAATATGGATTATTTATGTACGGAAGAAAATTCTAAGTCAGTTTAATCATTCGACCTTTAGATTTCAAAGATTTTAGATTAATAATTACTAAGGTGCATTTTTTGTTTTTATTATAATTAAGACTCCGATCAACAGAGATCCGATAGTATATTGGCGATAGCGTTGGGCTTCCATGAGTGTCGCCCTGGGTTCAAATCCCAGCCGGAAAGGAAATCTTAAATGCAAATATTTTTTTCTAATTTTATAATTCTTTTTTTTTTATTTTTCCCTTTTGCGAAGTCAGTCAGTCAGTCTGACAGTCAATCAGTCAAGCACTCAGTCATTCAGTCTCAGTCAGTCAGTCCAGTCAGTCAGTCACTCAGTCAGTCAGTTAGTCCTTCAGCCAGTCAGTCAAGCAGTCAGTCATTTAGTCTCAGTCAGTCAGTCATTCAGTCAGTCAGTCAGTCAGGCAGTCAGTCAGTCAGTCAGTCGGTCAGTCCTGTGCAGTCAGTTAGTCACTAAAGCAGTCAGTCAGTCTCAGTCAGTCAGTCAGTCAGTCAGTCCAGTCCAGTCTCAGTCAGTCAGTCAGTCAGTCTCGGTCAGTCAGTCATTCAGTCAGTCAGTCAGTCAGGCAGTCAGTCAGTCGGTGAGCCTTATTCAGTCAGTCTGTCAGTCAGTCAGTCAGTCAGCCTTATTCAGTCAGTCTGTCAGTCATCCTTATTCAGTCAGTCTGTCAGTCAGTCAGTCGGTCAGTCCTGTCCAGTCAGTTAGTCAGTCAAGCAGTCAGTCAGGTAGTCAAGCAGTCAGTCAGTCAGTGTCAGTCAGTCATTTAGTCATTCAGTCAGTCAGTGAAATAGCCAGTCAGAGAGTCAAGCAGTCAGTCAGTCAGTCTCAGTCAGTCAGTTAGTCAGTCAGTCAATCAGTCAGTCAGTCAGTCCAGTCTCAGTCAGTCAGGCAGTTAGTCAGTCAGTCTCGGTCAGTCAGTGAGTCAGTCAGTCAGTATCAGTCAGTCAGTGAGTCAGTCTGTCAGTCAGGCAGTAAGACTCCGCTCGACAGAACTCCGATAGCCTAATGGCTAGACCGCTGGTCTTCCAAGCGAGTGGCCTGGGTTCGAGTCCCAGCCGGAGCGAATATCTTCAATGTATATATTTCTTTTCTAATTTGAAAATTCTTTTTTTTTTCAATTTCTTTCCTTTGCAATTATTGATTATTTATGTAGGGAAAAAAATTCTGAGTCAGTTTAATTTTTCGACACGAAGATTTCAAAGTGTTTAAATAAACAATTACCAAGGTGCATTTTTTGTTTTTATTATATTTAAAACTCCCACCGACAGAGCTCCCATAGACTAATGGCTAGAGTGTTAGGCTTCCAAGCGAGTGGCCCTGGGTTCGAGTCCCAGCCTGAACGAAACTCTTCAATGTATACTTTTAGTTTCTAATTTGAAATTTCTTCTTCTTTTTTTTTTTAATTTTTCTCTTTTGCGAATATTGATTATTTATGTAGGGAGAAAAATTCTGAGTCAGTTTAATTATTCGACCTGTAAATTTCAAAGTGTTTGAATCAATAATTACCAAGGTGCATTTTTTGTTTTTATTATATTTAAGACTTCCATCGACAGAGCTCCGATAGCCTAATGGCTAGACCGTTGGGTTCCAAGCGCGTGGTACTGGGTTCGAGTCCCGGCCGGAACGAAAATCTTCCATGTATATATTTCTCTTCTAATTTGAAGATTCTTTTTTTTTCAATTTCTTTCTTTTGCAAATATGGATTATTTATGTACGGAAGAAAATTCTGAGTCAGTTTAATCATTCGACCTTTAGATTTCAAAGATTTTAGATCAATAATTACTAAGGTGCATTTTTTGTTTTTATTATAATTAAGACACCGATCAACAGAGATCCGATAGTATATTGGCGAGAGCGTTGGGCTTCCATGAGTGTCGCCCTGGGTTCAAATCCCAGCCGGAAAGAAAATCTTAAATGCAAATATTTTTTTCTAATTTTATAATTCTTTTTTTTTTTATTTTTCCCTTTTGCGAAGTCAGTCAGTCAGTCTGACAGTCAATCAGTCAAGCACTCAGTCATTCAGTCTCAGTCAGTCAGTTAGTCCTTCAGCCAGTCAGTCAAGCAGTCAGTCATTTAGTCTCAGTCAGTCAGTCATTCAGTCAGTCAGTCAGTCAGGCAGTCAGTCAGTCAGTCAGTCGGTCAGTCCTGTGCAGTCAGTTAGTCACTAAAGCAGTCAGTCAGTCTCAGTCAGTCAGTCAGTCAGTCAGTCCAGTCCAGTCTCAGTCAGTCAATCAGTCAGTCTCGGTCAGTCAGTCAGTCAGTCATTCAGTCAGTCAGTCAGTCAGGCAGTCAGTCAGTCGGTCAGCCTTATTCAGTCAGTCTGTCAGTCAGTCAGTCAGTCAGCCTTATTCAGTCAGTCTGTCAGTCATCCTTATTCAGTCAGTCTGTCAGTCAGTCAGTCGGTCAGTCCTGTCCAGTCAGTTAGTCAGTCAAGCAGTCAGTCAGGTAGTCAAGCAGTCAGTCAGTCAGTGTCAGTCAGTCATTTAGTCATTCAGTCAGTCAGTGAAATAGCCAGTCAGAGAGTCAAGCAGTCAGTCAGTCAGTCTCAGTCAGTCAGTTAGTCAGTCAGTCAGTCAGTCAGTCAGTCAGTCCAGTCTCAGTCAGTCAGGCAGTTAGTCAGTCAGTCTCGGTCAGTCAGTGAGTCAGTCAGTCAGTATCAGTCAGGCAGTAAGACTCCGCTCGACAGAACTCCGATAGCCTAATGGCTAGAGCGCTGGTCTTCCAAGCGAGTGGCCTGGGTTCGAGTCCCAGCCGGAGCGAATATCTTCAATGTATTTATTTCTTTTCTAATTTGAAAATTCTTTTTTTTTTCAATTTCTTTCCTTTGCAATTATTGATTATTTATGTAGGGAAGAAAATTCTGAGTCAGTTTAATTTTTCGACACGAAGATTTCAAAGTGTTTAAATAAACAATTACCAAGGTGCATTTTTTGTTTTTATTATATTTAAAACTCCCACCGACAGAGCTCCCATAGACTAATGGCTAGAGTGTTAGGCTTCCAAGCGAGTGGCCCTGGGTTCGAGTCCCAGCCTGAACGAAAATCTTCAATGTATACTTTTAGTTTCTAATTTGAAATTTCTTCTTCTTTTTTTTTTAATTTTTCTCTTTTGCGAATATTGATTATTTATGTAGGGAGAAAAATTCTGAGTCAGTTTAATTATTCGACCTGTAAATTTCAAAGTGTTTGAATCAATAATTACCAAGGTGCATTTTTTGTTTTTATTATATTTAAGACTTCCATCGACAGAGCTCCGATAGCCTAATGGCTAGACCGTTGGGTTCCTAGCGCGTGGTACTTTTCTCCGCACGCACCCCACTTCTTAGCCGTAGGCCTTAGGTTCCACCGCCTGGGGGGTCCGCGTAGCGGGCCCCCCGCACGGCTGAGTGCGGCGGTAGCGCGTGGTACTGGGTTCGAGTCCCGGCCGGAAAGGAAATCTTAAATGCAAATATTTTTTTCTAATTTTATAATTCTTTTTTTTTATTTTTCCCTTTTGCGAAGGCAGTCAGTCAGTCTGACAGTCAATCAGTCAAGCACTCAGTCATTCAGTCTCAGTCAGTCAGTCCAGTCAGTCAGTCACTCAGTCAGTCAGTTAGTCCTTCAGCCAGTCAGTCAAGCAGTCAGTCATTTAGTCTCAGTCAGTCAGTCATTCAGTCAGTCAGTCAGTCAGGCAGTTAGTTAGTCAGTCAGTCGGTCAGTCCTGTGCAGTCAGTTAGTCACTAAAGCAGTCAGTCAGTCTCAGTCAGTCAGTCAGTCAGTCAGTCCAGTCCAGTCTCAGTCAGTCAGTCAGTCAGTCTCGGTCAGTCAGTCAGTCAGTCAGTCAGTCAGTCAGTCAGTCAGGCAGTCAGTCAGTCGGTCAGCCTTATTCAGTCAGTCTGTCAGTCAGTCAGTCAGTCAGCCTTATTCAGTCAGTCTGTCAGTCATCCTTATTCAGTCAGTCTGTCAGTCAGTCAGTCGGTCAGTCCTGTCCAGTCAGTTAGTCAGTCAAGCAGTCAGTCAGGTAGTCAAGCAGTCAGTCAGTCAGTGTCAGTCAGTCATTTAGTCATTCAGTCAGTCAGTGAAATAGCCAGTCAGAGAGTCAAGCAGTCAGTCAGTCAGTCTCAGTCAGTCAGTTAGTCAGTCAGTCAATCAGTCAGTCAGTCAGTCCAGTCTCAGTCAGTCAGGCAGTTAGTCAGTCAGTCTCGGTCAGTCAGTGAGTCAGTCAGTCAGTATCAGTCAGTCAGTGAGTCAGTCTGTCAGTCAGGCAGTAAGACTCCGCTCGACAGAACTCCGATAGCCTAATGGCTAGACCGCTGGTCTTCCAAGCGAGTGGCCTGGGTTCGAGTCCCAGCCGGAGCGAATATCTTCAATGTATATATTTCTTTTCTAATTTGAAAATTCTTTTTTTTTTCAATTTCTTTCCTTTGCAATTATTGATTATTTATGTAGGGAAAAAAATTCTGAGTCAGTTTAATTTTTCGACACAAAGATTTCAAAGTGTTTAAATAAACAATTACCAAGGTGCATTTTTTGTTTTTATTATATTTAAAACTCCCACCGACAGAGCTCCCATAGACTAATGGCTAGAGTGTTAGGCTTCCAAGCGAGTGGCCCTGGGTTCGAGTCCCAGCCTGAACGAAAATCTTCAATGTATACTTTTAGTTTCTAATTTGAAATTTCTTCTTCTTTTTTTTTTAATTTTTCTCTTTTGCGAATATTGATTATTTATGTAGGGAGAAAAATTCTGAGTCAGTTTAATTATTCGACCTGTAAATTTCAAAGTGTTTGAATCAATAATTACCAAGGTGCATTTTTTGTTTTTATTATATTTAAGACTTCCATCGACAGAGCTCCGATAGCCTAATGGCTAGACCGTTGGGTTCCTAGCGCGTGGTACTTTTCTCCGCACGCACCCCACTTCTTAGCCGTAGGCCTTAGGTTCCACCGCCTGGGGGGTCCGCGTAGCGGGCCCCCCGCACGGCTGAGTGCGGCGGTAGCGCGTGGTACTGGGTTCGAGTCCCGGCCGGAAAGGAAATCTTAAATGCAAATATTTTTTTCTAATTTTATAATTCTTTTTTTTTTATTTTTCCCTTTTGCGAAGTCAGTCAGTCAGTCTGACAGTCAATCAGTCAAGCACTCAGTCATTCAGTCTCAGTCAGTCAGTCCAGTCAGTCAGTCACTCAGTCAGTCAGTTAGTCCTTCAGCCAGTCAGTCAAGCAGTCAGTCATTTAGTCTCAGTCAGTCAGTCATTCATTCAGTCAGTCAGTCAGGCAGTCAGTCAGTCAGTCAGTCGGTCAGTCCTGTGCAGTCAGTTAGTCACTAAAGCAGTCAGTCAGTCTCAGTCAGTCAGTCAGTCAGTCAGTCCAGTCCAGTCTCAGTCAGTCAGTCAGTCAGTCTCGGTCAGTCAGTCAGTCAGTCAGTCAGTCAGTCAGGCAGTCAGTCAGTCGGTCAGCCTTATTCAGTCAGTCTGTCAGTCAGTCAGTCAGTCAGCCTTATTCAGTCAGTCTGTCAGTCATCCTTATTCAGTCAGTCTGTCTGTCAGTCAGTCGGTCAGTCCTGTCCAGTCAGTTAGTCAGTCAAGCAGTCAGTCAGGTAGTCAAGCAGTCAGTCAGTCAGTGTCAGTCAGTCATTTAGTCATTCAGTCAGTCAGTGAAATAGCCATTCAGAGAGTCAAGCAGTCAGTCAGTCAGTCTCAGTCAGTCAGTTAGTCAGTCAGTCAGTCAGTCTCGGTCAGTCAGTCCAGTCTCAGTCAGTCAGGCAGTTAGTCAGTCAGTCTCGGTCAGTCAGTGAGTCAGTCAGTCAGTATCAGTCAGTCAGTGAGTCAGTCTGTCAGTCAGGCAGTAAGACTCCGCTCGACAGAACTCCGATAGCCTAATGGCTAGACCGCTGGTCTTCCAAGCGAGTGGCCTGGGTTCGAGTCCCAGCCGGAGCGAATATCTTCAATGTATATATTTCTTTTCTAATTTGAAAATTCTTTTTTTTTTCAATTTCTTTCCTTTGCAATTATTGATTATTTATGTAGGGAAAAAAATTCTGAGTCAGTTTAATTTTTCGACACGAAGATTTCAAAGTGTTTAAATAAACAATTACCAAGGTGCATTTTTTGTTTTTATTATATTTAAAACTCCCACCGACAGAGCTCCCATAGACTAATGGCTAGAGTGTTAGGCTTCCAAGCGAGTGGCCCTGGGTTCGAGTCCCAGCCTGAACGAAAATCTTCAATGTATACTTTTAGTTTCTAATTTTAAATTTCTTCTTCTTTTTTTTTTTAATTTTTCTCTTTTGCGAATATTGATTATTTATGTAGGGAGAAAAATTCTGAGTCAGTTTAATTATTCGACCTGTAAATTTCAAAGTGTTTGAATCAATAATTACCAAGGTGCATTTTTTGTTTTTATTATATTTAAGACTTCCATCGACAGAGCTCCAATAGCCTAATGGCTAGACCGTTGGGTTCCAAACGCGTGGTACTGGGTTCGAGTCCCGGCCGGAACGAAAACCTTCCATGTATATATTTCTCTTCTAATTTGAAGATTATTTTTTTTTCAATTTCTTTCTTTTGCAAATATGGATTATTTATGTACGGAAGAAAATTCTGAGTCAGTTTAATCATTCGACCTTTAGATTTCAAAGATTTTAGATCAATAATTACTAAGGTGCATTTTTTGTTTTTATTATAATTAAGACACCGATCAACAGAGATCCGATAGTATATTGGCAAGAGCGTTGGGCTTCCATGAGTGTCGCCCTGGGTTCAAATCCCAGCCGGAAAGGAAATCTTAAATGCAAATATTTTTTTTCTAATTTTATAATTCTTTTTTTTTTATTTTTCCCTTTTGCGAAGTCAGTCAGTCAGTCTGACAGTCAATCAGTCAAGCACTCAGTCATTCAGTCTCAGTCAGTCAGTCCAGTCAGTCAGTCACTCAGTCAGTCAGTTAGTCCTTCAGCCAGTCAGTCAAGCAGTCAGTCATTTAGTCTCAGTCAGTCAGTCATTCAGTCAGTCAGGCAGTCAGGCAGTCAGTCAGTCAGTCAGTCGGTCAGTCCTGTGCAGTCAGTTAGTCACTAAAGCAGTCAGTCAGTCTCAGTCAGTCAGTCAGTCAGTCAGTCCAGTCCAGTCTCAGTCAGTCAGTCAGTCAGTCTCGGTCAGTCAGTCAGTCAGTCATTCAGTCAGTCAGTCAGTCAGGCAGTCAGTCAGTCGGTCAGCCTTATTCAGTCAGTCTGTCAGTCAGTCAGTCAGTCAGCCTTATTCAGTCAGTCTGTCAGTCATCCTTATTCAGTCAGTCTGTCAGTCAGTCAGTCGGTCAGTCCTGTCCAGTCAGTTAGTCAGTCAAGCAGTCAGTCAGGTAGTCAAGCAGTCAGTCAGTCAGTGTCAGTCAGTCATTTAGTCATTCAATCAGTCAGTGAAATAGCCAGTCAGAGAGTCAAGCAGTCAGTCAGTCAGTCTCAGTCAGTCAGTCAGTCAGTCAGTCCAGTCTCAGTCAGTCAGGCAGTTAGTCAGTCAGTCTCGGTCAGTCAGTGAGTCAGTCAGTCAGTATCAGTCAGTCAGAGAGTCAGTCTGTCAGTCAGGCAGTATCAGTCAGGCAGTAAGACTCCGCTCGACAGAACTCCGATAGCCTAATGGCTAGACCGCTGGTCTTCCAAGCGAGTGGCCTGGGTTCGAGTCCCAGCCGGAGCGAATATCTTCAATGTATATATTTCTTTTCTAATTTGAAAATTCTTTTTTTTTCAATTTCTTTCCTTTGCAATTATTGATTATTTATGTAGGGAAGAAAATACTGAGTCAGTTTAATTTTTCGACACGAAGATTTCAAAGTTTTTAAATAAACAATTACCAAGGTGCATTTTTTGTTTTTATTATATTTAAAACTCCCACCGACAGAGCTCCCATAGACTAATGGCTAGAGTGTTAGGCTTCCAAGCGAGTGGCCCTGGGTTCGATTCCCAGCCTGAACGAAAATCTTCAATGTATACTTTTAGTTTCTAATTTGAAATTTCTTCTTCTTTTTTTTTTTAATTTTTCTCTTTTGCGAATATTGATTATTTATGTAGGGAGAAAAATTCTGAGTCAGTTTAATTATTCGACCTGTAAATTTCAAAGTGTTTGAATCAATAATTACCAAGGTGCATTTTTTGTTTTTATTATATTTAAGACTTCCATCGACAGAGCTCCGATAGCCTAATGGCTAGACCGTTGGGTTCCTAGCGCGTGGTACTGGGTTCGAGTCCCGGCCGGAAAGGAAATCTTAAATGCAAATATTTTTTTCTAATTTTATAATTCTTTTTTTTTTATTTTTCCCTTTTGCGAAGTCAGTCAGTCAGTCTGACAGTCAATCAGTCAAGCACTCTGTCATTCAGTCTCAGTCAGTCAGTCCAGTCAGTCAGTCACTCAGTCAGTCAGTTAGTCCTTCAGCCAGTCAGTCAAGCAGTCAGTCATTTAGTCTCAGTCAGTCAGTCATTCAGTCAGTCAGTCAGTCAGGCAGTCAGTCAGTCAGTCAGTCGGTCAGTCCTGTGCAGTCAGTTAGTCACTAAAGCAGTCAGTCAGTCTCAGTCAGTCAGTCAGTCAGTCAGTCCAGTCCAGTCTCAGTCAGTCAGTCAGTCAGTCTCGGTCAGTCAGTCAGTCAGTCATTCAGTCAGTCAGTCAGTCAGGCAGTCAGTCAGTCGGTCAGCCTTATTCAGTCAGTCTGTCAGTCAGTCAGTCAGTCAGCCTTATTCAGTCAGTCTGTCAGTCATCCTTATTCAGTCAGTCTGTCAGTCAGTCAGTCGGTCAGTCCTGTCCAGTCAGTTAGTCAGTCAAGCAGTCAGTCAGGTAGTCAAGCAGTCAGTCAGTCAGTGTCAGTCAGTCATTTAGTCATTCAGTCAGTCAGTGAAATAGCCAGTCAGAGAGTCAAGCAGTCAGTCAGTCAGTCTCAGTCAGTCAGTTAGTCAGTCAGTCAGTCAGTCAGTCAGTCCAGTCTCAGTCAGTCAGGCAGTTAGTCAGTCAGTCTCGGTCAGTCAGTGAGTCAGTCAGTCAGTATCAGTCAGTCAGTGAGTCAGTCTGTCAGTCAGGCAGTATCAGTCAGGCAGTAAGACTCCGCTCGACAGAACTCCGATAGCCTAATGGCTAGACCGCTGGTCTTCCAAGCGAGTGGCCTGGGTTCGAGTCCCAGCCGGAGCGAATATCTTCAATGTATATATTTCTTTTCTAATTTGAAAATTCTTTTTTTTTTCAATTTCTTTCCTTTGCAATTATTGATTATTTATGTAGGGAAGAAAATTCTGAGTCAGTTTAATTTTTCGACACGAAGATTTCAAAGTGTTTAAATAAACAATTACCAAGGTGCATTTTTTGTTTTTATTATATTTAAAACTCCCACCGACAGAGCTCCCATAGACTAATGGCTAGAGAGTTAGGCTTCCAAGCGAGTGGCCCTGGGTTCGAGTCCCAGCCTGAACGAAAATCTTCAATGTATACTTTTAGTTTCTAATTTGAAATTTCTTCTTATTTTTTTTTTTTAATTTTTCTCTTTTGCGAATATTGATTATTTATGTAGGGAGAAAAATTCTGAGTCAGTTTAATTATTCGACCTGTAAATTTCAAAGTGTTTGAATCAATAATTACCAAGGTGCATTTTTTGTTTTTATTATATTTAAGACTTCCATCGACAGAGCTCCGATAGCCTAATGGCTAGACCGTTGGGCTCCTAGCGCGTGGTACTGGGTTCGAGTCCCGGCCGGAAAGGAAATCTTAAATGCAAATATTTTTTTATAATTTTTTTTTATTTTTCCCTTTTGCGAAGTCAGTCAGTCAGTCTGACAGTCAATCAGTCAAGCACTGAGTCATTCAGTCTCAGTATGTCAGTCCAGTCAGTCAGTCACTCAGTCAGTCAGTTAGTCCTTCAGCCAGTCAGTCAAGCAGTCAGTCATTTAGTCTCAGTCAGTCATTTAGTCTCAGTCAGTCAGTCATTCAGTCAGTCAGTCAGTCAGGCAGTCATCAGTCAGTCAGTCGGTCAGTCCTGTGCAGTCAGTTAGTCACTAAAGCAGTCAGTCAGTCTCAGTCAGTCAGTCAGTCAGTCAGTCCAGTCCAGTCTCAGTCAGTCAGTCAGTCAGTCTCGGTCAGTCAGTCAGTCAGTCATTCAGTCAGTCAGTCAGTCAGGCAGTCAGTCAGTCGGTCAGCCTTATTCAGTCAGTCTGTCAGTCAGTCAGTCAGTCAGCCTTATTCAGTCAGTCTGTCAGTCATCCTTATTCAGTCAGTCTGTCAGTCAGTCAGTCGGTCAGTCCTGTCCAGTCAGTTAGTCAGTCAAGCAGTCAGTCAGGTAGTCAAGCAGTCAGTCAGTCAGTGTCAGTCAGTCATTTAGTCATTCAGTCAGTCAGTGAAATAGCCAGTCAGAGAGTCAAGCAGTCAGTCAGTCAGTCTCAGTCAGTCAGTTAGTCAGTCAGTCAGTCAGTCAGTCAGTCAGTCCAGTCTCAGTCAGTCAGGCAGTTAGTTAGTCAGTCTCGGTCAGTCAGTGAGTCAGTCAGTCAGTATCAGTCAGTCAGTGAGTCAGTCTGTCAGTCAGGCAGTATCAGTCAGGCAGTAAGACTCCGCTCGACAGAACTCCGATAGCCTAATGGCTAGACCGCTGGTCTTCCAAGCGAGTGGCCTGGGTTCGAGTCCCAGCCGGAGCGAATATCTTCAATGTATATATTTCTTTTCTAATTTGAAAATTCTTTTTTTTTTCAATTTCTTTCCTTTGCAATTATTGATTACTTATGTAGGGAAGAAAATTCTGAGTCAGTTTAATTTTTCGACACGAAGATTTCAAAGTGTTTAAATAAACAATTACCAAGGTGCATTTTTTGTTTTTATTATGTTTAAGACTTCCATCGACAGAGCTCCGATAGCCTAATGGCTAGACCGTTGGGTTCCTAGCGCGCGGTACTGGGTTCGAGTCCCGGCCGGAAAGGAAATCTTAAATGCAAATATTTTTTTCTAATTTTATAATTCTTTTTTTTTTATTTTTCCCTTTTGCGAAGTCAGTCAGTCAGTCTGACAGTCAATCAGTCAAGCACTCAGTCATTCAGTCTCAGTCAGTCAGTCCAGTCAGTCAGTCACTCAGTCAGTCAGTTAGTCCTTCAGCCAGTCAGTCAAGCAGTCAGTCATTTAGTCTCAGTCAGTCAGTCATTCAGTCAGTCAGTCAGTCAGGCAGTCAGTCAGTCAGTCAGTCGGTCAGTCCTGTGCAGTCAGTTAGTCACTAAAGCAGTCAGTCAGTCTCAGTCAGTCAGTCAGTGAGTCAGTCCAGTCCAGTCTCAGTCAGTCAGTCAGTCAGTCTCGGTCAGTCAGTCAGTCAGTCATTCAGTCAGTCAGTCAGTCAGGCAGTCAGTCAGTCGGTCAGCCTAAGTTAGTCAGTCTGTCAGTCAGTCAGTCAGTCAGCCTTATTCAGTCAGTCTGTCAGTCATCCTTATTCAGTCAGTCTGTCAGTCAGTCAGTCGGTCAGTCCTGTCCAGTCAGTTAGTCAGTCAAGCAGTCAGTCAGGTAGTCAAGCAGTCAGTCAGTCAGTGTCAGTCAGTCATTTAGTCATTCAGTCAGTCAGTGAAATAGCCAGTCAGAGAGTCAAGCAGTCAGTCAGTCAGTCTCAGTCAGTCAGTTAGTCAGTCAGTCAGTCAGTCAGTCCAGTCTCAGTCAGTCAGGCAGTTAGTCAGTCAGTCTCGGTCAGTCAGTGAGTCAGTCAGTCAGTATCAGTCAGTCAGTGAGTCAGTCTGTCAGTCAGTCAGTATCAGTCAGGCAGTAAGACTCCGCTCGACAGAACTCCGATAGCCTAATGGCTAGACCGCTGGTCTTCCAAGCGAGTGGCCTGGGTTCGAGTCCCAGCCGGAGCGAATATCTTCAATGTATATATTTCTTTTCTAATTTGAAAATTCTTTTTTTTTCAATTTCTTTCCTTTGCAATTATTGATTATTTATGTAGGGAAGAAAATTCTGAGTCAGTTTAATTTTTCGACACGAAGATTTCAAAGTGTTTAAATAAACAATTACCAAGGTGCATTTTTTGTTTTTATTATATTTAAAACTCCCACCGACAGAGCTCCCATAGACTAATGGCTAGAGTGTTAGGCTTCCAAGCGAATGGCCCTGGGTTCGAGTCCCAGCCTGAACGAAAATCTTCAATGTATACTTTTAGTTTCTAATTTGAAATTTCTTCTTCTTTTTTTTTTAATTTTTCTCTTTTGCGAATATTGATTATTTATGTAGGGAGAAAAATTCTGAGTCAGTTTAATTGTTCGACCTGTAAATTTCAAAGTGTTTGAATCAATAATTACCAAGGTGCATTTTTTGTTTTTATTATAATTAAGACTTCCATCGACAGAGCTCCGATAGCCTAATGGCTAGACCGTTGGGTTCCTAGCGCGTGGTACTGGGTTCGAGTCCCGGCCGGAAAGGAAATCTTAAATGCAAATATTTTTTTCTAATTTTATAATTCTTTTTTTTTATTTTTCCCTTTTGCGAAGTCAGTCAGTCAGTCTGACAGTCAATCAGTCAAGCACTCAGTCATTCAGTCTCAGTCAGTCAGTCCAGTCAGTCAGTCACTCAGTCAGTCAGTTAGTCCTTCAGCCAGTCAGTCAAGCAGTCAGTCATTTAGTCTCAGTCAGTCAGTCATTCAGTCAGTCAGTCAGTCAGGCAGTCAGTCAGTCAGTCAGTCGGTCAGTCCTGTGCAGTCAGTTAGTCACTAAAGCAGTCAGTCAGTCTCAGTCAGTCAGTCAGTCAGTCAGTCCAGTCCAGTCTCAGTCAGTCAGTCAGTCAGTCTCGGTCAGTCAGTCAGTCAGTCATTCAGTCAGTCAGTCAGTCAGGCAGTCAGTCAGTCGGTCAGCCTTATTCAGTCAGTCTGTCAGTCAGTCAGTCAGTCAGCCTTATTCAGTCAGTCTGTCAGTCATCCTTATTCAGTCAGTCTGTCAGTCAGTCAGTCGGTCAGTCCTGTCCAGTCAGTTAGTCAGTCAAGCAGTCAGTCAGGTAGTCAAGCAGTCAGTCAGTCAGTGTCAGTCAGTCATTTAGTCATTCAGTCAGTCAGTGAAATAGCCAGTCAGAGAGTCAAGCAGTGAGTCAGTCAGTCTCAGTCAGTCAGTTAGTCAGTCAGTCAGTCAGTCAGTCAGTCAGTCCAGTCTCAGTCAGTCAGGCAGTTAGTCAGTCAGTCTCGGTCAGTCAGTGAGTCAGTCTCAGTCAGTCAGTTAGTCAGTCAGTCAGTCAGTCAGTCAGTCAGTCCAGTCTCAGTCAGTCAGGCAGTTAGTCAGTCAGTCTCGGTCAGTCAGTGAGTCAGTCTCAGTCAGTCAGTTAGTCAGTCAGTCAGTCAGGCAGTTAGTCAGTCAGTCTCGGTCAGTCAGTGAGTCAGTCTCAGTCAGTCAGTTAGTCAGTCAGTCAGTCAGTCAGTCAGTCAGTCCAGTCTCAGTCAGTCAGGCAGTTAGTCAGTCAGTCTCGGTCAGTCAGTGAGTCAGTCAGTCAGTATCAGTCAGTCAGTGATTCAGTTTTGTCAGTCAGGCAGTATCAGTCAGGCAGTAAGACTCCGCTCGACAGAACTCCGATAGCCTAAAGGCTAGACCGCTGGTCTTCCAAGCGAGTGGCCTGGGTTCGAGTCCCAGCCGGAGCGAATATCTTCAATGTATATATTTCTTTTCTAATTTGAAAATTCTTTTTTTTTTCAATTTCTTTCCTTTGCAATTATTGATTATTTATGTACGGAAGAAAATTCTGAGTCAGTTTAATTTTTCGACACGAAGATTTCAAAGTGTTTAAATAAACAATTACCAAGGTGCATTTTTTGTTTTTATTATATTTAAAACTCCCACCGACAGAGCTCCCATAGACTAATGGCTAGAGTGTTAGGCTTCCAAGCGAACGGCCCTGGGTTCGAGTCCCAGCCTGAACGAAAATCTTCAATGTATACTTTTAGTTTCTAATTTGAAATTTCTTCTTCTTTTTTTTTTTAATTTTTCTCTTTTGCGAATATTGATTATTTATGTAGGGAGAAAAGTTCTGAGTCAGTTTAATTATTCGACCTGTAAATTTCAAAGTGTTTGAATCAATAATTACCAAGGTGCATTTTTTGTTTTTATTATAATTAAGACACCGATCAACAGAGATCCGAAAGTATATTGGCGAGAGCGTTGGGCTTCCATGAGTGTCGCCCTGGGTTCAAATCCCAGCCGGAAAGGAAATCTTAAATGCAAATATTTTTTTCTAATTTTATAATTCTTTTTTTTTTATTTTTCCCTTTTGCGAAGTCAGTCAGTCAGTCTGACAGTCAATCAGTCAAGCACTCAGTCATTCAGTCTCAGTCAGTCAGTCCAGTCAGTCAGTCACTCAGTCAGTCAGTTAGTCCTTCAGCCAGTCAGTCAAGCAGTCAGTCATTTAGTCTCAGTCAGTCAGTCATTCAGTCAGTCAGTCAGTCAGGCAGTCAGTCAGTCAGTCAGTCGGTCAGTCCTGTGCAGTCAGTTAGTCACTAAAGCAGTCAGTCAGTCTCAGTCAGTCAGTCAGTCAGTCAGTCCAGTCCAGTCTCAGTCAGTCAGTCAGTCAGTCTCGGTCAGTCAGTCAGTCAGTCATTCAGTCAGTCAATCAGTCAGGCAGTCAGTCAGTCGGTCAGCCTTATTCAGTCAGTCTGTCAGTCAGTCAGCGTTATTCAGTCAGTCTGTCAGTCAGCCTTATTCAGTCAGTCTGTCAGTCATCCTTATTCAGTCAGTCTGTCAGTCAGTCAGTCGGTCAGTCCTGTCCTGTCAGTTAGTCAGTCAAGCAGTCAGTCAGGTAGTCAAGCAGTCAGTCAGTCAGTGTCAGTCAGTCATTTAGTCATTCAGTCAGTCAGTGAAATAGCCAGTCAGAGAGTCAAGCAGTCAGTCAGTCAGTCTCAGTCAGTCAGTTAGTCAGTCAGTCAGTCAGTCAGTCAGTCAGTCCAGTCTCAGTCAGTCAGGCAGTTAGTCAGTCAGTCTCGGTCAGTCAGTGAGTCAGTCAGTCAGTATCAGTCAGTCAGTGAGTCAGTCTGTCAGTCAGGCAGTATCAGTCAGGCAGTAAGACTCCGCTCGACAGAACTCCGATAGCCTAATGGCTAGACCGCTGGTCTTCCAAGCGAGTGGCCTGGGTTCGAGTCCCAGCCGGAGCGAATATCTTCAATGTATATATTTCTTTTCTAATTTGAAAATTCTTTTTTTTTTCAATTTCTTTCCTTTGCAATTATTGATTATTTATGTAGGGAAGAAAATTCTGAGTCAGTTTAATTTTTCGACACAAAGATTTCAAAGTGTTTAAATAAACAATTACCAAGGTGCATTTTTTGTTTTTATTATATTTAAAACTCCCACCGACAGAGCTCCCATAGACTAATGGCTAGAGTGTTAGGCTTCCAAGCGAGTGGCCCTGGGTTCGAGTCCCAGCCTGAACGAAAATCTTTAATGTATACTTTTAGTTTCTAATTTGAAATTTCTTCTTTTTTTTTAATTTTTCTCTTTTGCGAATATTGATTATTTATGTAGGGAGAAAAATTCTGAGTCAGTTTAATTATTCGACCTATAAATTTCAAAGTGTTTGAATCAATAATTACCAAGGTGCATTTTTTGTTTTTATTATATTTAAGACTTCCATCGACCGAGCTCCGATAGCCTAATGGCTAGACCGTTGGGTTCCTAGCGCGTGGTACTGGGTTCGAGTCCCGGCCGGAAAGGAAATCTTAAATGCAAATATTTTTTTCTAATTTTATAATTCTTTTTTTTTTATTTTTCCCTTTTGCGAAGTCAGTCAGTCAGTCTGACAGTCAATCAGTCAAGCACTCAGTCATTCAGTCTCAGTCAGTCAGTCCAGTCAGTCAGTCACTCAGTCAGTCAGTTAGTCCTTCAGCCAGTCAGTCAAGCAGTCAGTCATTTAGTCTCAGTCAGTCAGTCATTCAGTCAGTCAGTCAGTCAGGCAGTCAGTCAGTCAGTCAGTCGGTCAGTCCTGTGCAGTCAGTTAGTCACTAAAGCAGTCAGTCAGTCTCAGTCAGTCAGTCAGTCACTAAAGCAGTCAGTAAGTCTCAGTCAGTCAGTCAGTCAGTCAGTCCAGTCCAGTCTCATTCAGTCAGTCAGTCAGTCTCGGTCAGTCAGTCAGTCAGTCATTCAGTCAGTCAGTCAGTCAGGCAGTCAGTCAGTCGGTCAGCCTTATTCAGTCAGTCTGTCAGTCAGTCAGTCAGTCAGCCTTATTCAGTCAGTCTGTCAGTCATCCTTATTCAGTCAGTCGGTCAGTCCTGTCCAGTCAGTTAGTCAGTCAAGCAGTCAGTCAGGTAGTCAAGCAGTCAGTCAGTCAGTGTCAGTCAGTCATTTAGTCATTCAGTCAGTCAGTGAAATAGCCAGTCAGAGAGTCAAGCAGTCAGTCAGTCAGTCAGTCAGTCCAGTCTCAGTCAGTCAGGCAGTTAGTCAGTCAGTCTCGGTCAGTCAGTGAGTCAGTCAGTCAGTATCAGTCAGTCAGTGAGTCAGTCTGTCAGTCAGGCAGTATCAGTCAGGCAGTAAGACTCCGCTCGACAGAACTCCGATAGCCTAATGGCTAGACCGCTGGTCTTCCAAGCGAGTGGCCTGGGTTCGAGTCCCAGCCGGAGCGAATATCTTCAATGTATATATTTCTTTTCTAATTTGAAAATTCTTTTTTTTTTTCAATTTCTTTCCTTTGCAATTATTGATTATTTATGTAGGGAAGAAAATTCTGAGTCAGTTTAATTTTTCGACACGAAGATTTCAAAGTGTTTAAATAAACAATTACCAAGGTGCATTTTTTGTTTTTATTATATTTAAAACTCCCACCGACAGAGCTCCCATAGACTAATGGCTAGAGTGTTAGGCTTCCAAGCGAGTGGCCCTGGGTTCGAGTCCCAGCCTGAACGAAAATCTTCAATGTATACTTTTAGTTTCTAATTTGAAATTTCTTCTTCTTTTTTTTTTTAATTTTTTTCTTTTGCGAATATTGATTATTTATGTAGGGAGAAAAATTCTGAGTCAGTTTAATTATTCGACCTGTAAATTTCAAAGTGTTTGAATCACTAATTACCAAGGTGCATTTTTTGTTTTTATTATATTTAAGACTTCCATAGACAGAGCTCCGATAGCCTAATGGCTAGACCGTTGGGTTCCAAGCGCGTGGTACTGGGTTCGAGTCCCGGCCAGAACGAAAATCTTCCATGTATATATTTCTCTTCTAATTTGAAGATTCTTTTTTTTTTCAATTTCTTTCTTTTGCAAATATGGATTATTTATGTACGGAAGAAAATTCTGAGTCAGTTTAATCATTCGACCTTTAGATTTCAAAGATTTTAGATCAATAATTACTAAGGTGCATTTTTTGTTTTTATTATAATTAAGACACCGATCAACAGAGATCCGATAGTATATTGGCGAGAGCGTTGGGCTTCCATGAGTGTCGCCCTGGGTTCAAATCCCAGCCGGAAAGGAAATCTTAAATGCAAATATTTTTTTCTAATTTTTTTTTTATTTTTCCCTTTTGCGAAGTCAGTCAGTCAGTCTGACAGTCAATCAGTCAAGCACTCAGTCATTCAGTCTCAGTCAGTCAGTCCAGTCAGTCAGTCACTCAGTCAGTCAGTTAGTCCTTCAGCCAGTCAGTCAAGCAGTCAGTCATTTAGTTTCAGTCAGTCAGTCATTCAGTCAGTCAGTCAGTCAGGCAGTCAGTCAGTCAGTCAGTCGGTCAGTCCTGTGCAGTCAGTTAGTCACTAAAGCAGTCAGTCAGTCTCAGTCAGTCAGTCAGTCAGTCAGTCCAGTCCAGTCTCAGTCAGTCAGTCAGTCAGTCTCGGTCAGTCAGTCAGTCAGTCATTCAGTCAGTCAATCAGTCAGGCAGTCAGTCAGTCGGTCAGCCTTATTCAGTCAGTCTGTCAGTCAGTCAGCCTTATTCAGTCAGTCTGTCAGTCATCCTTATTCAGTCAGTCTGTCAGTCAGTCAGTCGGTCAGTCCTGTCCTGTCAGTTAGTCAGTCAAGCAGTCAGTCAGGTAGTCAAGCAGTCAGTCAGTCAGTGTCAGTCAGTCATTTAGTCATTCAGTCAGTCAGTGAAATAGCCAGTCAGAGAGTCAAGCAGTCAGTCAGTCAGTCTCAGTCAGTCAGTTAGTCAGTCAGTCAGTCAGTCAGTCAGTCAGTCCAGTCTCAGTCAGTCAGGCAGTTAGTCAGTCAGTCTCGGTCAGTCAGTGAGTCAGTCAGTCAGTATCAGTCAGTCAGTGAGTCAGTCTGTCAGTCAGGCAGTATCAGTCAGGCAGTAAGACTCCGCTCGACAGAACTCCGATAGCCTAATGGCCAGACCGCTGGTCTTCCAAGCGAGTGGCCTGGGTTCGAGTCCCAGCCGGAGCGAATATCTTCAATGTATATATTTCTTTTCTAATTTGAAAATTCTTTTTTTTTCAATTTCTTTCCTTTGCAATTATTGATTATTTATGTAGGGAAGAAAATTCTGAGTCAGTTTAATTTTTCGACACGAAGATTTCAAAGTGTTTAAATAAACAATTACCAAGGTGCATTTTTTGTTTTTATTATATTTAAAACTCCCACCGACAGAGCTCCCATAGACTAATGGCTAGAGTGTTAGGCTTCCAAGCGAGTGGCCCTGGGTTCGAGTCCCAGCCTGAACGAAAATCTTTAATGTATACTTTTAGTTTCTAATTTGAAATTTCTTCTTCTTTTTTTTTTAATTTTTCTCTTTTGCGAATATTGATTATTTATGTAGGGAGAAAAATTCTGAGTCAGTTTAATTATTCGACCTGTAAATTTCAAAGTGTTTGAATCAATAATTACCAAGGTGCATTTTTTGTTTTTATTATATTTAAGACTTCCATCGACCGAGCTCCGATAGCCTAATGGCTAGACCGTTGGGTTCCTAGCGCGTGGTACTGGGTTCGAGTCCCGGCCGGAAAGGAAATCTTATATGCAAATATTTTTTTCTAATTTTATAATTCTTTTTTTTTTATTTTTCCCTTTTGCGAAGTCAGTCAGTCAGTCTGACAGTCAATCAGTCAAGCACTCAGTCATTCAGTCTCAGTCAGTCAGTCCAGTCAGTCAGTCACTCAGTCAGTCAGTTAGTCCTTCAGCCAGTCAGTCAAGCAGTCAGTCATTTAGTCTCAGTCAGTCAGTCATTCAGTCAGTCAGTCAGTCAGGCAGTCAGTCAGTCAGTCAGTCGGTCAGTCCTGTGCAGTCAGTTAGTCACTAAAGCAGTCAGTCAGTCTCAGTCAGTCAGTCAGTCACTAAAGCAGTCAGTAAGTCTCAGTCAGTCAGTCAGTCCAGTCCAGTCTCAGTCAGTCAGTCAGTCAGTCTCGGTCAGTCAGTCAGTCAGTCATTCAGTCAGTCAGTCAGTCAGGCAGTCAGTCAGTCGGTCAGCCTTATTCAGTCAGTCTGTCAGTCAGTCAGTCAGTCAGCCTTATTCAGTCAGTCTGTCAGTCATCCTTATTCAGTCAGTCTGTCAGTCAGTCAGTCGGTCAGTCCTGTCCAGTCAGTTAGTCAGTCAAGCAGTCAGTCAGGTAGTCAAGCAGTCAGTCAGTCAGTGTCAGTCAGTCATTTAGTCATTCAGTCAGTCAGTGAAATAGCCAGTCAGAGAGTCAAGCAGTCAGTCAGTCAGTCTCAGTCAGTCAGTCAGTCAGTCAGTCAGTCCAGTCTCAGTCAGTCAGGCAGTTAGTCAGTCAGTCTCGGTCAGTCAGTGAGTCAGTCAGTCAGTATCAGTCAGTCAGTGAGTCAGTCTGTCAGTCAGGCAGTATCAGTCAGGCAGTAAGACTCCGCTCGACAGAACTCCGATAGCCTAATGGCTAGACCGCTGGTCTTCCAAGCGAGTGGCCCTGGGTTCGAGTCCCAGCCTGAACGAAAATCTTCAATGTATACTTTTAGTTTCTAATTTGAAATTTCTTCTTCTTTTTTTTTTAATTTTTTTCTTTTGCGAATATTGATTATTTATGTAGGGAGAAAAATTCTGAGTCAGTTTAATTATTCGACCTGTAAATTTCAAGGTGTTTGAATCAATAATTACCAAGGTGCTTTTTTTGTTTTTATTATATTTAAGACTTCCATCGACAGAGCTCCGATAGCCTAATGGCTAGACCGTTGGGTTCCAAGTGCGTGGTACTGGGTTCGAGTCCCGGCCGGAACGAAAATCTTGCATGTATATATTTCTCTTCTAATTTGAAGATTCTTTTTTTTTCAATTTCTTTCTTTTGCAAATATGGATTATTTATGTACGGAAAAAAATTCTGAGTCAGTTTAATCATTCGAACTTTAGATTTCAAAGATTTTAGATCAATAATTACTAAGGTGCATTTTTTGTTTTTATTATAATTAAGACACCGATCAACAGAGATCCGATAGTATATTGGCGAGAGCGTTGGGCTTCCATGAGTGTCGCCCTGGGTTCAAATCCCAGCCGGAAAGGAAATCTTAAATGCAAATATTTTTTTCTAATTTTATAATTCTTTTTTTTTTATTTTTCCCTTTTGCGAAGTCAGTCAGTCAGTCTGACAGTCAATCAGTCAAGCACTCAGTCATTCAGTCTCAGTCAGTCAGTCCAGTCAGTCAGTCACTCAGTCAGTCAGTTAGTCCTTCAGCCAGTCAGTCAAGCAGTCAGTCATTTAGTCTCAGTCAGTCAGTCATTCAGTCAGTCAGTCAGTCAGGCAGTCAGTCAGTCAGTCAGTCGGTCAGTCCTGTGCAGTCAGTTAGTCACTAAAGCAGTCAGTCAGTCTCAGTCAGTCAGTCAGTCAGTCTCGGTCAGTCAGTCAGTCAGTCATTCAGTCAGTCAATCAGTCAGGCAGTCAGTCAGTCGGTCAGCCTTATTCAGTCAGTCTGTCAGTCAGTCAGCCTTATTCAGTCAGTCTGTCAGTCATCCTTATTCAGTCAGTCTGTCAGTCAGTCAGTCGGTCAGTCCTGTCCAGTCAGTTAGTCAGTCAAGCAGTCAGTCAGGTAGTCAAGCAGTTAGTCAGTCAGTGTCAGTCAGTCATTTAGTCATTCAGTCAGTCAGTGAAATAGCCAGTCAGAGAGTCAAGCAGTCAGTCAGTCAGTCTCAGTCAGTCAGTTAGTCAGTCAGTCAGTCAGTCAGTCAGTCAGTCCAGTCTCAGTCAGTCAGGCAGTTAGTCAGTCAGTCTCGGTCAGTCAGTGAGTCAGTCAGTCAGTATCAGTCAGTCAGTGAGTCAGTCTGTCAGTCAGGCAGTATCAGTCAGGCAGTAAGACTCCGCTCGACAGAACTCCGATAGCCTAATGGCTAGACCGCTGGTCTTCCAAGCGAGTGGCCTGGGTTCGAGTCCCAGCCGGAGCGAATATCTTCAATGTATATATTTCTTTTCTAATTTGAAAATTCTTTTTTTTCAATTTCTTTCCTTTGCAATTATTGATTATTTATGTAGGGAAGAAAATTCTGAGTCAGTTTAATTTTTCGACACGAAGATTTCAAAGTGTTTAAATAAACAATTACCAAGGTGCATTTTTTGTTTTTATTATATTTAAAACTCCCACCGACAGAGCTCCCATAGACTAATGGCTAGAGTGTTAGGCTTCCAAGCGAGTGGCCCTGGGTTCGAGTCCCAGCCTGAACGAAAATCTTTAATGTATACTTTTAGTATCTAATTTGAAATTTCTTCTTTTTTTTTTTTTAATTTTTCTCTTTTGCGAATATTGATTATTTATGTAGGGAGAAAAATTCTGAGTCAGTTTAATTATTCGACCTGTAAATTTCAAAGTGTTTGAATCAATAATTACCAAGGTGCATTTTTTGTTTTTATTATATTTAAGACTTCCATCGACCGAGCTCCGATAGCCTAATGGCTAGACCGTTGGGTTCCTAGCGCGTGGTACTGGGTTCGAGTCCCGGCCGGAAAGGAAATCTTAAATGCAAATATTTTTTTCTAATTTTAATATTCTTTTTTTTTTATTTTTCCCTTTTGCGAAGTCAGTCAGTCAGTCTGACAGTCAATCAGTCAAGCACTCAGTCATTCAGTCTCAGTCAGTCAGTCCAGTCAGTCAGTCACTCAGTCAGTCAGTTAGTCCTTCAGCCAGTCAGTCAAGCAGTCAGTCATTTAGTCTCAGTCCGTCAGTCATTCAGTCAGTCAGTCAGTCAGGCAGTCAGTCAGTCAGTCAGTCGGTCAGTCCTGTGCAGTCATTTAGTCACTAAAGCAGTCAGTCAGTCTCAGTCAGTCAGTCAGTCAGTCAGTCAGTCCAGTCCAGTCTCAGTCAGTCAGTCAGTCATTCAGTCAGTCAGTCAGTCAGGCAGTCAGTCAGTCGGTCAGCCTTATTCAGTCAGTCTGTCAGTCAGTCAGTCAGTCAGCCTTATTCAGTCAGTCTGTCAGTCATCCTTATTCAGTCAGTCTGTCAGTCAGTCAGTCGGTCAGTCCTGTCCAGTCAGTTAGTCAGTCAAGCAGTCAGTCAGGTAGTCATACAGTCAGTCAGTCAGTGTCAGTCAGTCATTTAGTCATTCAGTCAGTCAGTGAAATAGCCAGTCAGAGAGTCAAGCAGTCAGTCAGTCAGTCTCAGTCAGTCAGTTAGTCAGTCAGTCAGTCAGTCAGTCCAGTCTCAGTTAGTCAGGCAGTTAGTCAGTCAGTCTCGGTCAGTCAGTGAGTCAGTCAGTCAGTATCAGTTAGTCAGTGAGTCAGTCTGTCAGTCAGACAGTATCAGTCAGGCAGTAAGACTCCTCTCGACAGAACTCCGATAGCCTAATGGCTAGACCGCTGGTCTTCCAAGCAAATGGCCTGGGTTCGAGTCCGAGCGGGAGCGAATATCTTCAATGTATATATTTCTTTTCTAATTTGAAAATCCTTTTTTTTTTCAATTTCTTTCCTTTGCAATTATTGATTATTTATGTAGGGAAGAAAATTCTGAGTAAGTTTAATTTTTCGACACGAAGATTTCAAAGTGTTTAAATAAACAATTACCAAGGTGCATTTTTTGTTTTTATTATATTTAAAACTCCCACCGACAGAACTCCCATAGACTAATGGCTAGAGTGTAAGGCTTCCAAGCGAGTTGCCCTGGGTTCGAGTCCCAGCCTGAACGAAAATCTTCAATGTATACTTTTAGTTTCTAATTTGAAATTTCTTCTTTTTTTTTTTAATTTTTCTCTTTTGCGAATATTGATTATTTATGTAGGGAGAAAAATTCTGAGTCAGTTTAATTATTCGACCTGTAAATTTCAAAGTGTTTGAATCAATAATTACCAAGGTGCATTTTTTGTTTTTATTATATTTAAGACTTCCATCGACAGAGCTCCGATAGCCTATTGGCTAGACCGTTGGGTTCCAAGCGCGTGGTACTGGGTTCGAGTCCCGGCCGGAAAGGAAATCTTAAATGCAAATATTTTTTTCTAATTTTATAATTATTTTTTTTTATTTTTCCCTTTTGCGAAGTCAGTCAGTCAGTCTGACAGTCAATCAGTCAAGCACTCAGTCATTCAGTCTCAGTCAGTCAGTCCAGTCAGTCAGTCACTCAGTCAGTCAGTTAGTCCTTCAGCCAGTCAGTCAAGCAGTCAGTCATTTAGTCTCAGTCAGTCAGTCATTCAGTCAGTCAGTCAGTCAGGCAGTCAGTCAGTCAGTCAGTCGGTCAGTCCTGTGCAGTCAGTTAGTCACTAAAGCAGTCAGTCAGTCTCAGTCAGTCAGTCAGTCAGTCAGTCCAGTCCAGTCTCAGTCAGTCAGTCAGTCAGTCTCGGTCAGTCAGTCAGTCAGTCATTCAGTCAGTCAGTCAGTCAGGCAGTCAGTCAGTCGGTCAGCCTTATTCAGTCAGTCTGTCAGTCAGTCACTCAGCCTTATTCAGTCAGTCTGTCAGTCATCCTTATTCAGTCAGTCTGTCAGTCAGTCAGTCGGTCAGTCCTGTCCAGTCAGTTAGTCAGTCAAGCAGTCAGTCAGGTAGTCAAGCAGTCAGTCAGTCAGTGTCAGTCAGTCATTTAGTCATTCAGTCAGTCAGTGAAATAGCCAGTCAGAGAGTCAAGCAGTCAGTCAGTCAGTCTCAGTCAGTCAGTTAGTCAGTCAGTCAGTCAGTCAGTCAGTCAGTCCAGTCTCAGTCAGTCAGGCAGTTAGTCAGTCAGTCTCGGTCAGTCAGTGAGTCAGTCTGTCAGTATCAGTCAGTCAGTGAGTCAGTCTGTCAGTCAAGCAGTATCAGTCAGGCAGTAAGACTCCGCTCGACAGAACTCTGATAGCCTAATGGCTAGACCGCTGGTCTTCCAAGCGAGTGGCCTGGGTTCGAGTCCCAGCCGGAGCGAAAATCTTCAATGTATATATTTCTTTTCTAATTTGAAAATTCTTTTTTTTTTCAATTTCTTTCCTTTGCAATTATTGATTATTTATGTAGGGAAGAAAATTCTGAGTCAGTTTAATTTTTCGACACGAAGATTTCAAAGTGTTTAAATAAACAATTACCAAGGTGCATTTTTTGCTTTTATTATATTTAAAACTCCCGCCGACAGAGCTCCCATAGACTAATGGCTAGAGTGTTAGGCTTCCAAGCGAGTGGCCCTGGGTTCGAGTCCCAGCCTGAACGAAAATCTTCAATGTATACTTTTAGTTTCTAATTTGAAATTTCTTCTTTTTTTTTTAATTTTTCTCTTTTGCGAATATTGATTATTTATGTAGGGAGAAAAATTCTGAGTCAGTTTAATTATTCGACCTGTAAATTTCAAAGTGTTTGAATCAATAATTACCAAGGTGCATTTTTTGTTTTTATTATATTTAAGACTTCCATCGACAGAGCTCCGATAGCCTAATGGCTAGACCGTTGGGTTCCAAGCGCGTGGTACTGGGTTCGAGTCCCGGCCGGAACGAAAATCTTCCATGTATATATTTCTCTTCTAATTTGAAGATTCTTTTTTTTTCAATTTCTTTCTTTTGCAAATATGGATTATTTATGTACGGAAGAAAATTCTGAGTCAGTTTAATCATTCGACCTTTAGATTTCAAAGATTTTAGATCAATAATTACTAAGATGCATTTTTTGTTTTTATTATAATTAAGACACCGATCAACAGAGATCCGATAGTATATTGGCGAGAGCGTTGGGCTTCCATGAGTGTCGCCCTGGGTTCAAATCCCAGCCGGAAAGGAAATCTTAAATGCAAATATTTTTTTCTAATTTTATAATTCTTTTTTTTTTATTTTTCCCTTTTGCGAAGTCAGTCAGTCAGTCTGACAGTCAATCAGTCAAGCACTCAGTCATTCAGTCTCAGTCAGTCAGTCCAGTCAGTCAGTCACTCAGTCAGTCAGTTAGTCCTTCAGCCAGTCAGTCAAGCAGTCAGTCATTTAGTCTCAGTCAGTCAGTCATTCAGTCAGTCAGTCAGTCAGGCAGTCAGTCAGTCAGTCAGTCGGTCAGTCCTGTGCAGTCAGTTAGTCACTAAAGCAGTCAGTCAGTCAGTCAGTCAGTCAGTCCAGTCCAGTCTCAGTCAGTCAGTCAGTCAGTCTCGGTCAGTCAGTCTCGGTCAGTCAGTCATTCAGTCAGTCAGTCAGTCAGGCAGTCAGTCGGTCAGCCTTATTCAGTCAGTCTGTCAGTCAGTCAGTCAGTCAGCCTTATTCAGTCAGTCTGTCAGTCATCCTTATTCAGTCAGTCAGTCAGCCTTATTCAGTCAGTCTGTCAGTCATCCTTATTCAGTCAGTCTGTCAGTCAGTCAGTCGGTCAGTCCTGTCCAGTCAGTTAGTCAGTCAAGCAGTCAGTAAGGTAGTCAAGCAGTCAGTCAGTCATATAGTCATTCAGTCAGTCAGTGAAATAGCCAGTCAGAGAGTCAAGCAGTCAGTCAGTCAGTCTCAGTCAGTCAGTTAGTCAGTCAGTCAGTCAGTCAGTCAGTCAGTCCAGTCTCAGTCAGTCAGGCAGTTAGTCAGTCAGTCCAGTCTCAGTCAGTCAGGCAGTTAGTCAGTCAGTCTCGGTCAGTCAGTGAGTCACTCAGTCAGTATCAGTCAGTCAGTGAGTCAGTCTGTCAGTCAGGCAGTATCAGTCAGGCAGTAAGACTCCGCTCGACAGATCTCCGATAGCCTAATGGCTAGACCGCTGGTCTTCCAAGCGAGTGGCCTGGGTTCGAGTCCCAGCCGGAGCGAATATCTTCAATGTATATATTTCTTTTCTAATTTGAAAATTCTTTTTTTTTCAATTTCTTTCCTTTGCAATTATTGATTATTTATGTAGGGAAGAAAATTCTGAGTAAGTTTAATTTTTCGACACGAAGATTTCAAAGTGTTTAAATAAACAATTACCAAGGTGCATTTTTTGTTTTTATTATATTTAAAACTCCCACCGACAGAACTCCCATAGACTAATGGCTAGAGTGTAAGGCTTCCAAGCGAGTTGCCCTGGGTTCGAGTCCCAGCCTGAACGAAAATCTTCAATGTATACTTTTAGTTTCTAATTTGAAATTTCTTCTTTTTTTTTTTAATTTTTCTCTTTTGCGAATATTGATTATTTATGTAGGGAGAAAAATTCTGAGTCAGTTTAATTATTCGACCTGTAAATTTCAAAGTGTTTGAATCAATAATTACCAAGGTGCATTTTTTGTTTTTATTATATTTAAGACTTCCATCGACAGAGCTCCGATAGCCTATTGGCTAGACCGTTGGGTTCCAAGCGCGTGGTACTGGGTTCGAGTCCCGGCCGGAAAGGAAATCTTAAATGCAAATATTTTTTTCTAATTTTATAATTATTTTTTTTTATTTTTCCCTTTTGCGAAGTCAGTCAGTCAGTCTGACAGTCAATCAGTCAAGCACTCAGTCATTCAGTCTCAGTCAGTCAGTCCAGTCAGTCAGTCACTCAGTCAGTCAGTTAGTCCTTCAGCCAGTCAGTCAAGCAGTCAGTCATTTAGTCTCAGTCAGTCAGTCATTCAGTCAGTCAGTCAGTCAGGCAGTCAGTCAGTCAGTCAGTCGGTCAGTCCTGTGCAGTCAGTTAGTCACTAAAGCAGTCAGTCAGTCTCAGTCAGTCAGTCAGTCAGTCAGTCCAGTCCAGTCTCAGTCAGTCAGTCAGTCAGTCTCGGTCAGTCAGTCAGTCAGTCATTCAGTCAGTCAGTCAGTCAGGCAGTCAGTCAGTCGGTCAGCCTTATTCAGTCAGTCTGTCAGTCAGTCAGTCACTCAGCCTTATTCAGTCAGTCTGTCAGTCATCCTTATTCAGTCAGTCTGTCAGTCAGTCAGTCGGTCAGTCCTGTCCAGTCAGTTAGTCAGTCAAGCAGTCAGTCAGGTAGTCAAGCAGTCAGTCAGTCAGTGTCAGTCAGTCATTTAGTCATTCAGTCAGTCAGTGAAATAGCCAGTCAGAGAGTCAAGCAGTCAGTCAGTCAGTCTCAGTCAGTCAGTTAGTCAGTCAGTCAGTCAGTCAGTCAGTCAGTCCAGTCTCAGTCAGTCAGGCAGTTAGTCAGTCAGTCTCGGTCAGTCAGTGAGTCAGTCTGTCAGTATCAGTCAGTCAGTGAGTCAGTCTGTCAGTCAAGCAGTATCAGTCAGGCAGTAAGACTCCGCTCGACAGAACTCTGATAGCCTAATGGCTAGACCGCTGGTCTTCCAAGCGAGTGGCCTGGGTTCGAGTCCCAGCCGGAGCGAAAATCTTCAATGTATATATTTCTTTTCTAATTTGAAAATTCTTTTTTTTTTCAATTTCTTTCCTTTGCAATTATTGATTATTTATGTAGGGAAGAAAATTCTGAGTCAGTTTAATTTTTCGACACGAAGATTTCAAAGTGTTTAAATAAACAATTACCAAGGTGCATTTTTTGCTTTTATTATATTTAAAACTCCCGCCGACAGAGCTCCCATAGACTAATGGCTAGAGTGTTAGGCTTCCAAGCGAGTGGCCCTGGGTTCGAGTCCCAGCCTGAACGAAAATCTTCAATGTATACTTTTAGTTTCTAATTTGAAATTTCTTCTTTTTTTTTTAATTTTTCTCTTTTGCGAATATTGATTATTTATGTAGGGAGAAAAATTCTGAGTCAGTTTAATTATTCGACCTGTAAATTTCAAAGTGTTTGAATCAATAATTACCAAGGTGCATTTTTTGTTTTTATTATATTTAAGACTTCCATCGACAGAGCTCCGATAGCCTAATGGCTAGACCGTTGGGTTCCAAGCGCGTGGTACTGGGTTCGAGTCCCGGCCGGAACGAAAATCTTCTATGTATATATTTCTCTTCTAATTTGAAGATTCTTTTTTTTTCAATTTCTTTCTTTTGCAAATATGGATTATTTATGTACGGAAGAAAATTCTGAGTCAGTTTAATCATTCGACCTTTAGATTTCAAAGATTTTAGATCAATAATTACTAAGATGCATTTTTTGTTTTTATTATAATTAAGACACCGATCAACAGAGATCCGATAGTATATTGGCGAGAGCGTTGGGCTTCCATGAGTGTCGCCCTGGGTTCAAATCCCAGCCGGAAAGGAAATCTTAAATGCAAATATTTTTTTCTAATTTTATAATTCTTTTTTTTTTATTTTTCCCTTTTGCGAAGTCAGTCAGTCAGTCTGACAGTCAATCAGTCAAGCACTCAGTCATTCAGTCTCAGTCAGTCAGTCCAGTCAGTCAGTCACTCAGTCAGTCAGTTAGTCCTTCAGCCAGTCAGTCAAGCAGTCAGTCATTTAGTCTCAGTCAGTCAGTCATTCAGTCAGTCAGTCAGTCAGGCAGTCAGTCAGTCAGTCAGTCGGTCAGTCCTGTGCAGTCAGTTAGTCACTAAAGCAGTCAGTCAGTCAGTCAGTCAGTCAGTCCAGTCCAGTCTCAGTCAGTCAGTCAGTCAGTCTCGGTCAGTCAGTCTCGGTCAGTCAGTCATTCAGTCAGTCAGTCAGTCAGGCAGTCAGTCGGTCAGCCTTATTCAGTCAGTCTGTCAGTCAGTCAGTCAGTCAGCCTTATTCAGTCAGTCTGTCAGTCATCCTTATTCAGTCAGTCTGTCAGTCAGTCAGTCAGTCAGCCTTATTCAGTCAGTCTGTCAGTCATCCTTATTCAGTCAGTCTGTCAGTCAGTCAGTCGGTCAGTCCTGTCCAGTCAGTTAGTCAGTCAAGCAGTCAGTAAGGTAGTCAAGCAGTCAGTCAGTCATATAGTCATTCAGTCAGTCAGTGAAATAGCCAGTCAGAGAGTCAAGCAGTCAGTCAGTCAGTCTCAGTCAGTCAGTTAGTCAGTCAGTCAGTCAGTCAGTCAGTCAGTCCAGTCTCAGTCAGTCAGGCAGTTAGTCAGTCAGTCCAGTCTCAGTCAGTCAGGCAGTTAGTCAGTCAGTCTCGGTCAGTCAGTGAGTCACTCAGTCAGTATCAGTCAGTCAGTGAGTCAGTCTGTCAGCCTTATTCAGTCAGTCTGTCAGTCAGTCAGTCAGTCAGCCTTATTCAGTCAGTCTGTCAGTCATCCTTATTCAGTCAGTCTGTCAGTCAGTCAGTCGGTCAGTCCTGTCCAGTCAGTTAGTCAGTCAAGCAGTCAGTCAGGTAGTCAAGCAGTCAGTCAGTCAGTGTCAGTCAGTCATTTAGTCATTCAGTCAGTCAGTGAAATAGCCAGTCAGAGAGTCAAGCAGTCAGTCAGTCAGTCTCAGTCAGTCAGTTAGTCAGTCAGTCAGTCAGTCAGTCAGTCAGTCCAGTCTCAGTCAGTCAGGCAGTTAGTCAGTCAGTCTCGGTCAGTCAGTGAGTCAGTCAGTCAGTATCAGTCAGTCAGTGAGTCAGTCTGTCAGTCAGGCAGTATCAGTCAGGCAGTAAGACTCCGCTCGACAGAACTCCGATAGCCTAATGGCTAGACCGCTGGTCTTCCAAGCGAGTGGCCTGGGTTCGAGTCCCAGCCGGAGTGAATATCTTCAATGTATATATTTCTTTTCTAATTTGAAAATTCTTTTTTTTGTCAATTTCTTTCCTTTGCAATTATTGATTATTTATGTAGGGAAGAAAATTCTGAGTCAGTTTAATTTTTCGACACGAAGATTTCAAAGTGTTTAAATAAACAATTACCAAGGTGCATTTTTTGTTTTTATTATATTTAAAACTCCCACCGACAGAGCTCCCATAGACTAATGGCTAGAGTGTTAGGCTTCCAAGCGAGTGGCCCTGGGTTCGAGTCCCAGCCTGAACGAAAATCTTCAATGTATACTTTTAGTTTCTAATTTGAAATTTCTTCTTCTTTTTTTTTTAATTTTTCTCTTTTGCGAATATTGATTATTTATGTAGGGAGAAAAATTCTGAGTCAGTTTAATTATTCGACCTGTAAATTTCAAAGTGTTTGAATCAATAATTACCAAGGTGCATTTTTTGTTTTTATTATATTTAAGACTTCCATCGACAGAGCTCCGATAGCCTAATGGCTAGACCGTTGGGTTCCTAGCGCGTGGTACTGGGTTCGAGTCCCGGCCGGAAAGGAAATCTTAAATGCAAATATTTTTTTCTAATTTTATAATTCTTTTTTTTTATTTTTCCCTTTTGCGAAGTCAGTCAGTCAGTCTGACAGTCAATCAGTCAAGCACTCAGTCATTCAGTCTCAGTCAGTCAGTCCAGTCAGTCAGTCACTCAGTCAGTCAGTTAGTCCTTCAGCCAGTCAGTCAAGCAGTCAGTCATTTAGTCTCAGTCAGTCAGTCATTCAGTCAGTCAGTCAGTCAGTCAGTCCTGTGCAGTCAGTTAGTCACTAAAGCAGTCAGTCAGTCTCAGTCAGTCAGTCCAGTCCAGTCTCAGTCAGTCAGTCAGTCAGTCTCGGTCAGTCAGTCAGTCAGTCATTCAGTCAGTCAGTCAGTCAGGCAGTCAGTCAGTCGGTCAGCCTTATTCAGTCAGTCTGTCAGTCAGTCAGTCAGTCAGCCTTATTCAGTCAGTCTGTCAGTCATCCTTATTCAGTCAGTCTGTCAGTCAGTCAGTCGGTCAGTCCTGTCCAGTCAGTTAGTCAGTCAAGCATTCAATCAGGTAGTCAAGCAGTCAGTCAGTCAGTGTCAGTCAGTCATTTAGTCATTCAGTCAGTCAGTGAAATAGCCAGTCAGAGAGTCAAGCAGTCAGTCAGTCAGTCTCAGTCAGTCAGTTAGTCAGTCAGTCAGTCAGTCAGTCAGTCAGTCAGTCAGTCCAGTCTCAGTCAGTCAGGCAGTTAGTCAGTCAGTCTCGGTCAGTCAGTGAGTCAGTCAGTCAGTATCAGTCAGTCAGTGAGTCAGTCTGTCAGTCAGGCAGTATCAGTCAGGCAGTAAGACTCCGCTCGACAGAACTCCGATAGCCTAATGGCTAGACCGCTGGTCTTCCAAGCGAGTGGCCTGGGTTCGAGTCCCAGCCGGAGCGAATATCTTCAATGTATATATTTCTTTTCTAATTTGAAAATTCTTTTTTTTTTCAATTTCTTTCCTTTGCAATTATTGATTATTTATGTAGGGAAGAAAATTCTGAGTCAGTTTAATTTTTCGACACGAAGTTTTCAAAGTGTTTAACTAAACAATTACCAAGGTGCATTTTTTGTTTTTATTATATTTAAAACTCCCACCGACAGAGCTCCCATAGACTAATGGCTAGAGTGTTAGGCTTCCAAGCGAGTGGCCCTGGGTTCGAGTCCCAGCCTGAACGAAAATCTTCAATGTATACTTTTAGTTTCTAATTTGAAATTTCTTCTTCTTTTTTTTTTAATTTTTCTCTTTTGCGAATATTGATTATTTATGTAGGGAGAAAAATTCTGAGTCAGTTTAATTATTCGACCTGTAAATTTCAAAGTGTTTGAATCAATAATTACCAAGGTGCATTTTTTGTTTTTATTATATTTAAGACTTCCATCGACAGAGCTCCGATAGCCTAATGGCTAGACCGTTGGGTTCCTAGCGCGTGGTACTGGGTTCGAGTCCCGGCCGGAAAGGAAATCTTAAATGCAAATATTTTTTTCTAATTTTATAATTCTTTTTTTTTATTTTTCCCTTTTGCGAAGTCAGTCAGTCAGTCTGACAGTCAATCAGTCAAGCACTCAGTCATTTAGTCTCAGTCAGTCAGTCCAGTCAGTCAGTCACTCAGTCAGTCAGTTAGTCCTTCAGCCAGTCAGTCAAGCAGTCAGTCATTTAGTCTCAGTCAGTCAGTCATTCAGTCAGTCAGTCAGTCAGGCAGTCAGTCAGTCAGTCAGTCGGTCAGTCCTGTGCAGTCAGTTAGTCACTAAAGCAGTCAGTCAGTCTCAGTCAGTCAGTCAGTCAGTCAGTCCAGTCCAGTCTCAGTCAGTCAGTCAGTCAGTCTCGGTCAGTCAGTCAGTCAGTCATTCAGTCAGTCAGTCAGTCAGGCAGTCAGTCAGTCGGTCAGCCTTATTCAGTCAGTCTGTCAGTCAGTCAGTCAGTCAGCCTTATTCAGTCAGTCTGTCAGTCATCCTTATTCAGTCAGTCTGTCAGTCAGTCAGTCGGTCAGTCCTGTCCAGTCAGTTAGTCAGTCAAGCAGTCAGTCAGGTAGTCAAGCAGTCAGTCAGTCAGTGTCAGTCAGTCATTTAGTCATTCAGTCAGTCAGTGAAATAGCCAGTCAGAGAGTCAAGCAGTCAGTCAGTCAGTCTCAGTCAGTCAGTTAGTCAGTCAGTCAGTCAGTCAGTCAGTCAGTCCAGTCTCAGTCAGTCAGGCAGTTAGTCAGTCAGTCTCGGTCAGTCAGTGAGTCAGTCAGTCAGTCTCGGTCAGTCAGTGAGTCAGTCAGTCAGTCAAGCAGTATCAGTCAGGCAGTAAGACTCCTCTCGACAGAACTCCGATAGCCTAATGGCTAGACCGCTGGTCTTCCAAGCGAGTGGCCTGGGTTCGAGTCCCAGCCGGAGCGAATATCTTCAATGTATATATTTCTATTCTAATTTGAAAATTCTTTTTTTTTCAATTTCTTTCCTTTGCAATTATTGATTATTTATGTAGGGAAGAAAATTCTGAGTCAGTTTAATTTTTCGACACGAAGATTTCAAAGTGTTTAAATAAACAATTACCAAGGTGCATTTTTTGTTTTTATTATATTTAAAACTCCCACCGACAGAGCTCCCATAGACTAATGGCTAGAGTGTTAGGCTTCCAAGCGAGTGGCCCTGGGTTCGAGTCCCAGCCTGAACGAAAATCTTCAATGTATACTTTTAGTTTCTAATTTGAAATTTCTTCTTTTTTTTAATTTTTCTCTTTTGCGAATATTGATTATTTATGTAGGGAGAAAAATTCTGAGTCAGTTTAATTATTTGACCTGTAAATTTCAAAGTGTTTGAATCAATAATTACCAAGGTGCATTTTTTGTTTTTATTATATTTAAGACTTCCATCGACAGAGCTCCGATAGCCTATTGGCTAGACCGTTGTGTTCCAAGCGCGTGGTACTGGGTTCGAGTCCCGGCCGGAAAGGAAATCTTAAATGCAAATACTTTTTTCTAATTTTATAATTATTTTTTTTTATTTTTCCCTTTTGCGAAGTCAGTCAGTCAGTCTGACAGTCAATCAGTCAAGCACTCAGTCATTCAGTCTCAGTCAGTCAGTCCAGTCAGTCAGTCACTCAGTCAGTCAGTTAGTCCTTCAGCCAGTCAGTCAAGCAGTCAGTCATTTAGTCTCAGTCAGTCAGTCATTCAGTCAGTCAGTCAGTCAGGCAGTCAGTCAGTCAGTCAGTCGGTCAGTCCTGTGCAGTCAGTTAGTCACTAAAGCAGTCAGTCAGTCTCAGTCAGTCAGTCAGTCAGTCCAGTCCAGTCTCAGTCAGTCAGTCAGTCAGTCTCGGTCAGTCAGTCAGTCAGTCATTCAGTCAGTCAGTCAGTCAGGCAGTCAGTCAGTCGGTCAGCCTTATTCAGTCAGTCTGTCAGTCAGTCAGTCAGTCAGCCTTATTCAGTCAGTCTGTCAGTCATCCTTATTCAGTCAGTCTGTCAGTCAGTCAGTCGGTCAGTCCTGTCCAGTCAGTTAGTCAGTCAAGCAGTCAGTCAGGTAGTCAAGCAGTCAGTCAGTCAGTGTCAGTCAGTCATTTAGTCATTCAGTCAGTCAGTGAAATAGCCAGTCAGAGAGTCAAGCAGTCAGTCAGTCAGTCTCAGTCAGTCAGTTAGTCAGTCAGTCAGTCAGTCAGTCAGTCAGTCAGTCAGTCCAGTCTCAGTCAGTCAGGCAGTTGGTCAGTCAGTCTCGGTCAGTCAGTGAGTCAGTCAGTCAGTATCAGTCAGTCAGTGAGTCAGTCTGTCAGTCAAGCAGTATCAGTCAGGCAGTAAGACGCCGCTCGACAGAACTCTGATAGCCTAATGGCTAGACCGCTGGTCTTCCAAGCGAGTGGCCTGGGTTCGAGTCCCAGCCGGAGCGAATATCTTCAATGTATATATTTCTTTTCTAATTTGAAAATTCTTTTTTTTTCAATTTCTTTCCTTTGCAATTATTGATTATTTATGTAGGGAAGAAAATTCTGAGTCAGTTTAATTTTTCGACACGAAGATTTCAAAGTGTTTAAATAAACAATTACCAAGGTGCATTTTTTGCTTTTATTATATTTAAAACTCCCACCGACAGAGCTCCCATAGACTAATGGCTAGAGTGTTAGGCTTCCAAGCGAGTGGCCCTGGGTTCGAGTCCCAGCCTGAACGAAAATCTTCAATGTATACTTTTAGTTTCTAATTTGAAATTTCTTCTTTTTTTTATAATTTTTCTCTTTTGCGAATATTGATTATTTATGTAGGGAGAAAAATTCTGAGTCAGTTTAATTATTCGACCTGTAAATTTCAAAGTGTTTGAATCAATAATTACCAAGGTGCATTTTTTGTTTTTATTATATTTAAGACTTCCATCGACAGAGCTCCGATAGCCTAATGGCTAGACCGTTGGGTTCCAAGCGCGTGGTACTGGGTTTGAGTCCCGGCCGGAAAGGAAATCTTAAATGCAAATATTTTTTTCTAATTTTATAATTATTTTTTTTTTATTTTTCCCTTTTGCGAAGTCAGTCAGTCAGTCTGACAGTCAATCAGTCAAGCACTCAGTCATTCAGTCTCAGTCAGTCAGTCCAGTCAGTCAGTCACTCAGTCAGTCAGTTAGTCCTTCAGCCAGTCAGTCAAGCACTCAGTCATTTAGTCTCAGTCAGTCAGTCATTCAGTCAGTCAGTCAGGCAGTCAGTCAGTCAGTCAGTCGGTCAGTCCTGTGCAGTCAGTTAGTCACTAAAGCAGTCAGTCAGTCTCAGTCAGTCAGTCAGTCAGTCAGTCCAGTCCAGTCTCAGTCAGTCAGTCAGTCAGTCTCGGTCAGACAGTCAGTCAGTCATTCAGTCAGTCAGTCAGTCAGGCAGTCAGTCAGTCGGTCAGCCTTATTCAGTCAGTCTGTCAGTCAGTCAGTCAGTCAGCCTAATTCAGTCAGTCTGTCAGTCATCTTTATTCAGTCAGTCTGTCAGTCAGTCAGTCGGTCAGTCCTGTCCAGTCAGTCTGTCAGTCATCCTTATTCAGTCAGTCTGTCAGTCAGTCAGTCGGTCAGTCCTGTCCAGTCAAGCAGTCAGTCAGGTAGTCAAGCAGTCAGTCAGTCAGTGTCAGTCAGTCATTTAGTCATTCAGTCAGTCAGTGAAATAGCCAGTCAGAGAGTCAAGCAGTCAGTCAGTCAGTCTCAGTCAGTCAGTCAGTCAGGCAGTCAGTCAGTCGGTCAGCATTATTCAGTCAGTCTGTCAGTCAGTCAGTCAGTCAGCCTTATTCAGTCAGTCTGTCGGTCAGCCTTATTCAGTCAGTCTGTCAGTCAGTCAGTCAGTCAGCCTTATTCAGTCAGTCTGTCAGTCATCCTTATTCAGTCAGTCTGTCAGTCAGTCAGTCGGTCAGTCCTGTCCAGTCAGTTAGTCAGTCAAGCAGTCAGTCAGGTAGTCAAGCAGTCAGTCAGTCAGTGTCAGTCAGTCATTTAGTCATTCAGTCAGTCAGTGAAATAGCCAGTCAGAGAGTCAAGCAGTCAGTCAGTCAGTCTCAGTCAGTCAGTTAGTCAGTCAGTCAGTCAGTCCAGTCTCAGTCAGTCAGGCAGTTAGTCAGTCAGTCTCGGTCAGTCAGTGAGTCAGTCAGTCAGTATCAGTCAGTCAGTGAGTCAGTCTGTCAGTCAGGCTGTATCAGTCAGGCAGTAAGACTCCGCTCGATATAACTCCGACAGCCTAATGGCTAGACCGCTGGTCTTCCAAGCGAGTGGCCTGGGTTCGAGTCCCAGCCGGAGCGAATATCTTCAATGTATATATTTCTTTTCTAATTTGAAAATTCTTTTTTTTTTCAATTTCTTTCCTTTGCAATTATTGATTATTTATGTAGGGAAGAAAATTCTGAGTCAGTTTAATTTTTCGACACGAAGTTTTCAAAGTGTTAAAATAAACAATTACCAAGGTGCATTTTTTGTTTTTATTATATTTAAAACTCCCACCGACAGAGCTCCCATAGACTAATGGCAAGAGTGTTAGGCTTCCAAGCGAGTGGCCCTGGGTTCGAGTCCCAGCCTGAACGAAAATCTTCAATGTATACTTTTAGTTTCTAATTTGAAATTTCTTCTTCTTTTTTTTTTAATTTTTCTCTTTTGCGAATATTGATTATTTATGTAGGGAGAAAAATTCTGAGTCAGTTTAATTATTCGACCTGTAAATTTCAAAGTGTTTGAATCAATAATTACCAAGGTGCATTTTTTGTTTTTATTATATTTAAGACTTCCATCGACAGAGCTCCGATAGCCTAATGGCTAGACCGTTGGGTTCCTAGCGCGTGGTACTGGGTTCGAGTCCCGGCCGGAAAGGAAATCTTAAATGCAAATATTTTTTTCTAATTTTATAATTCTTTTTTTTTTAATTTTTCCCTTTTGCGAAGTCAGTCAGTCAGTCTGACAGTCAATCAGTCAAGCACTCAGTCATTCAGTCTCAGTCAGTCAGTCCAGTCAGTCAGTCACTCAGTCAGTCAGTTAGTCCTTCAGCCAGTCAGTCAAGCAGTCAGTCATTTAGTCTCAGTCAGTCAGTCATTCAGTCAGTCAGTCAGTCAGGCAGTCAGTCAGTCAGTCGGTCAGTCCTGTGCAGTCAGTTAGTCACTAAAGCAGTCAGTCAGTCTCAGTCAGTCAGTCAGTCAGTCAGTCCAGTCCAGTCTCAGTCAGTCAGTCAGTCAGTCTCGGTCAGTCAGTCAGTCAGTCATTCAGTCAGTCAGTCAGTCAGGCAGTCAGTCAGTCGGTCAGCCTTATTCAGTCAGTCTGTCAGTCAGTCAGTCAGTCAGCCTTATTCAGTCAGTCTGTCAGTCATCCTTATTCAGTCAGTCTGTCAGTCAGTCAGTCGGTCAGTCCTGTCCAGTCAGTTAGTCAGTCAAGCAGTCAGTCATTTAGTCATTCAGTCAGTCAGTGAAATAGCCAGTCAGAGAGTCAAGCAGTCAGTCAGTCAGTCTCAGTCAGTCAGTTAGTCAGTCAGTCAGTCAGTCAGTCAGTCCAGTCTCAGTCAGTCAGGCAGTTAGGCAGTCAGTCTCGGTCAGTCAGTGAGTCAGTATCAGTCAGTCAGTGAGTCAGTCTGTCAGTCAGGCAGTATCAGTCAGGCAGTAAGACTCCGCTCGACAGAACTCCGATAGCCTAATGGCTAGACCGCTGGTCTTCCAAGCGAGTGGCCTGGGTTCGAGTCCCAGCCGGAGCGAATATCTTCAATGTATATATTTCTTTTCTAATTTGAAAATTCTTTTTTTTTTCAATTTCTTTTGTTTGCAATTATTGATTATTTATGTAGGGAAGAAAATTCTGAGTCAGTTTAATTTTTCGACACGAAGATTTCAAAGTGTTTAAATAAACAATTACCAAGGTGCATTTTTTTTTATTGTATTTAAAACTCCCACCGACAGAGCTACCCATAGACTAATGGCTAGAGTGTTAGGCTTCCAAGCGAGTGGCCCTGGGTTCGAGTCCCAGCCTGAACGAAAATCTTCAATGTATACTTTTAGTTTCTAATTTGAAATTTCTTCTTTTTTTTTAAATTTTTCTCTTTTGCGAATATTGATTATTTATGTAGGGAGAAAAATTCTGAGTCAGTTTAATTATTCGACCTGTAAATTTCAAAGTGTTTGAATCAATAATTACCAAGGTGCATTTTTTGTTTTTATTATATTTAAGACTTCCATCGACAGAGCTCCGATAGCCTAATGGCTAGACCGTTGGGTTCCAAGCGCGTGGTACTGGGTTCGAGTCCCGGCCGGAAAGGAAATCTTAAATGCAAATATTTTTTTCTAATTTGATAATTATTTTTTTTTTATTTTTCCCTTTTGCGAAGTCAGTCAGTCAGTCTGACAGTCAATCAGTCAAGCACTCAGTCATTCAGTCTCAGTCAGTCAGTAGAGTCAGTCAGTCACTCAGTCAGTCAGTTAGTCCTTCAGCCAGTCAGTCAAGCAGTCAGTCATTTAGTCTCAGTCAGTCAGTCATTCAGTCAGTCAGTCAGTCAGGCAGTCAGTCAGTCAGTCAGTCGGTCAGTCCTGTGCAGTCAGTTAGTCACTAAAGCAGTCAGTCAGTCTCAGTCAGTCAGTCAGTCAGTCAGTCCAGTCCAGTCTCAGTCAGTCAGTCAGTCAGGCAGTCAGTCAGTCGGTCAGCCTTATTCAGTCAGTCTGTCAGTCAGTCAGTCAGTCAGCCTTATTCAGTCAGTCTGTCAGTCATCCTTATTCAGTCAGCCTGTCAGTCAGTCAGTCGGTCAGTCCTGTCCAGTCAGTTAGTCAGTCAAGCAGTCAGTCAGGTAGTCAAGCAGTCAGTCAGTCATTTAGTCATTCAGTCAGTCAGTGAAATAGCCAGTCAGAGAGTCAAGCAGTCAGTCAGTCAGTCTCAGTCAGTCAGTTAGTCAGTCAGTCAGTCAGCCAGTCCAGTCTCAGTCAGTCAGGCAGTTAGTCAGTCAGTCTCGGTCAGTCAGTGAGTCAGTCAGTCAGTATCAGTCAGTCAGTGAGTCAGTCTGTCAGTCAGGCAGTATCAGTCAGGCAGTAAGACTCCGCTCGACAGAACTCCGATAGCCTAATGGCTAGACCGCTGGTCTTCCAAGCGAGTGTCCTGGGTTCGAGTCCCAGCCGGAGCGAATATCTTCAATGTATCTATTTCTTTTCTAATTTGAAAATTCTTTTTTTTTCAATTTCTTTCCTTTGCAATTATTGATTATTTATGTAGGGAAGAAAATTCTGAGTCAGTTTAATTTTTCGACACAAAGATTTCGAAGTGTTTAAATAAACAATTACCAAGGTGCATTTTTTGTTTTTATTATATTTAAAACTCCCACCGACAGAGCTCCCATAGACTAATGGCTAGAGTGTTAGGCTTCCAAGCGAGTGGCCCTGGGTTCGAGTCCCAGCCTGAACGAAAATCTTCAATGTATACTTTTAGTTTCTAATTTGAAATTTCTTCTTCTTTTTTTTTTTAATTTTTCTCTTTTGCGAATATTGATTATTTATGTAGGGAGAAAAATTCTGAGTCAGTTTAATTATTCGACCTGTAAATTTCAAAGTGTTTGAATCAATAATTACCAAGGTGCATTTTTTGTTTTTATTATATTTAAGACTTCCATCGACAGAGCTCCGATAGCCTAATGGCTAGACCGTTGGGTTCCTAGCGCGTGGTACTGGGTTCGAGTCCCGGCCGGAAAGGAAATCTTAAATGCAAATATTTTTTTCTAATTTTATAATTCTTTTTTTTTTATTTTTCCCTTTTGCGAAGTCAGTCAGTCAGTCTGACAGTCAATCAGTCAAGCACTCAGTCATTCAGTCTCAGTCAGTCAGTCCAGTCAGTCAGTCACTCAGTCAGTCAGTTAGTCCTTCAGCCAGTCAGTCAAGCAGTCAGTCATTTAGTCTCAGTCAGTCAGTCATTCAGTCAGTCAGTCAGTCATTCAGTCAGTCAGTCAGTCGGTCAGTCCTGTGCAGTCAGTTAGTCACTAAAGCAGTCAGTCAGTCACTCAGTCAGTCAGTTAGTCCTTCAGCCAGTCAGTCAAGCAGTCAGTCATTTAGTCTCAGTCAGTCAGTCATTCAGTCAGTCAGTCAGTCAGGCAGTCAGTCAGTCTCAGTCGGTCAGTCCTGTGCAGTCAGTCCAGTCCAGTCTCAGTCAGTCAGTCAGTCAGTCTCGGTCAGTCAGTCAGTCAGTCATTCAGTCAGTCAGGCAGTCAGTCAGTCGGTCAGCCTTATTCAGTCAGTCTGTCAGTCAGTCAGTCAGTCAGCCTTATTCAGTCAGTCTGTCAGTCATCCTTATTCAGTCAGTCTGTCAGTCAGTCAGTCGGTCAGTCCTGTCCAGTCAGTTAGTCAGTCAAGCAGTCAGTCAGTCAGTGTCAGTCAGTCATTTAGTCATTCAGTCAGTCAGTGAAATAGCCAGTCAGAGAGTCAAGCAGTCAGTCAGTCAGTCTCAGTCAGTCAGTTAGTCAGTCAGTCAGTCAGTCAGTCAGTCAGTCCAGTCTCAGTCAGTCAGGCAGTTAGTCAGTCAGTCTCGGTCAGTCAGTGAGTCAGTCAGTCAGTATCAGTCAGTCAGTGAGTCAGTCTGTCAGTCAGGCAGTATCAGTCAGGCAGTAAGACTCCGCTCGACAGAACTCCGATAGCCTAATGGCTAGACCGCTGGTCTTCCAAGCGAGTGGCCTGGGTTCGAGTCCCAGCCGGAGCGAATATCTTCAATGTATATATTTCTTTTCTAATTTGAAAATTCTTTTTTTTTTTCAATTTCTTTCCTTTGCAATTATTGATTATTTATGTAGGGAAGAAAATTCTGAGTCAGTTTAATTTTTCGACACGAAGATTTCAAAGTGTTTAAATAAACAATTACCAAGGTGCATTTTTTGTTTTTATTATATTTAAAACTCCCACCGACAGAGCTCCCATAGACTAATGGCTAGAGTGTTAGGCTTCCAAGCGAGTGGCCCTGGGTTCGAGTCCCAGCCTGAACGAAAATCTTCAATGTATACTTTAGTTTCTAATTTGAAATTTCTTCTTCTTTTTTTTTTAATTTTTCTCTTTTGCGAATATTGATTATTTATGTAGGGAGAAAAATTCTGAGTCAGTTTAATTATTCGACCTGTATATTTCAAAGTGTTTGAATCAATAATTACCAAGGTGCATTTTTTGTTTTTATTATATTTAAGACTTCCATCGACAGAGCTCCGATAGCCTAATGGTTAGACCGTTGGGTTCCTAGCGCGTGGTACTGGGTTCGAGTCCCGGCCGGAAAGGAAATCTTAAATGCGAATATTTTTTTCTAATTTTCTAATTCTTTTTTTTTTTATTTTTCCCTTTTGCGAAGTCAGTCAGTCAGTCTGACAGTCAATCAGTCAAGCACTCAGTCATTCAGTCTCAGTCAGTCAGTCCAGTCAGTCAGTCACTCAGTCAGTCAGTTAGTCCTTCAGCCAGTCAGTCAAGCAGTCAGTCATTTAGTCTCAGTCAGTCAGTCATTCAGTCAGTCAGTCAGTCAGGCAGTCAGTCAGTCAGTCAGTCGGTCAGTCCTGTGCAGTCAGTTAGTCACTAAAGCAGTCAGTCAGTCTCAGTCAGTCAGTCAGTCAGTCAGTCCAGTCCAGTCTCAGTCAGTCAGTCAGTCAGTCTCGGTCAGTCAGTCAGTCAGTCATTCAGTCAGTCAGTCAGTCAGGCAGTCAGTCAGTCGGTGAGCCTTATTCAGTCAGTCTGTCAGTCAGTCAGTCAGTCAGCCTTATTCAGTCAGTCTGTCAGTCATCCTTATTCAGTCAGTCTGTCAGTCAGTCAGTCGGTCAGTCCTGTCCAGTCAGTTAGTCAGTCAAGCAGTCAGTCAGTCAGTGTCAGTCAGTCATTTAGTCATTCAGTCAGTCAGTGAAATAGCCAGTCAGAGAGTCAAGCAGTCAGTCAGTCAGTCTCAGTCAGTCAGTTAGTCAGTCAGTCAGTCAGTCAGTCAGTCAGTCCAGTCTCAGTCAGTCAGGCAGTTAGTCAGTCAGTCTCGGTCAGTCAGTCAGTATCAGTCAGTCAGTGAGTCAGTCTGTCAGTCAGGCAGTATCAGTCAGGCAGTAAGACTCCGCTCGATAGAACTCCGATAGCCTAATGGCTAGACCGCTGGTCTTCCAAGCGAGTGGCCTGGGTTCGAGTCCCAGCCGGAGCGAATATCTTCAATGTATATATTTCTTTTCTAATTTGAAAATTCTTTTTTTTTTCAATTTCTTTCCTTTGCAATTATTGATTATTTATGTAGGGAAGAAAATTCTGAGTCAGTTTAATTTTTCGACACGAAGATTTCAAAGTGTTTAAATAAACAATTACCAAGGTGCATTTTTTGTTTTTATTATATTTAAAACTCCCACCGAAAGAGCACCCATTGACTAATGGCTAGAGTGTTAGGCTTCCAAGCGAGTGGCCCTGGGTTCGAGTCCCAGCCTGAACGAAAATCTTCAATGTATACTTTTAGTTTCTAATTTGAAATTTCTTCTTCTTTTTTTTTTAATTTTTCTCTTTTGCGAATATTGATTATTTATTTAGGGAGAAAAATTCTGAGTCAGTTTAATTATTCGACCTGTAAATTTCAAAGTGTTTGAATCAATAATTACCAAGGTGCATTTTTTGTTTTTATTATATTTAAGACTTCCATCGTCAGAGCTCCGATAGCCTAATGGCTAGACCGTTGGGTTCCTAGCGCGTGGTACTGGGTTCGAGTCCCGGCCGGAAAGGAAATCTTAAATGCAAATGTTTTTTTCTAATTTTATAATTCTTTTTTTTTTATTTTTCCCTTTTGCGAAGTCATTCAGTCAGTCTGACAGTCAATCAGTCAAGCACTCAGTCATTCAGTCTCAGTCAGTCAGTCCAGTCAGTCAGTCACTCAGTCAGTCAGTTAGTCCTTCAGCCAGTCAGTCAAGCAGTCAGTCATTTAGTCTCAGTCAGTCATTCAGTCAGTCAGTCAGTCAGTCAGTCGGTCAGTCCTGTGCAGTCAGTTAGTCACTAAAGCAGTCAGTCAGTCTCAGTCAGTCAGTCAGTCAGTCCAGTCCAGTCTCAGTCAGTCAGTCAGTCAGTCTCGGTCAGTCAGTCAGTCAGTCATTCAGTCAGTCAGTCAGTCAGTCAGGCAGTCAGTCAGTCGGTCAGCCTTATTCAGTCAGTCTGTCAGTCAGTCAGTCAGTCAGCCTTATTCAGTCAGTCTGTCAGTCATCCTTATTCAGTCAGTCTGTCAGTCAGTCAGTCGGTCAGTCCTGTCCAGTCAGTTAGACAGTCAAGCAGTCAGTCAGGTAGTCAAGCAGTCAGTCAATCAGTGTCAGTCAGTCATTTAGTCATTCAGTCAGTCAGTGAAATAGCCAGTCAGAGAGTCAAGCAGTCAGTCAGTCAGTCTCAGTCAGTCAGTTAGTCAGTCAGTCAGTCAGTCAGTCCAGTCTCAGTCAGTCAGGCAGTTAGTCAGTCAGTCTCGGTCAGTCAGTGAGTCAGTCAGTCAGTATCAGTCAGTCAGTGAGTCAGTCTGTCAGTCAGGCAGTATCAGTCAGGCAGTAAGACTCCGCTCGATAGAACTCCGATAGCCTAATGGCTAGACCGCTGGTCTTCCAAGCGAGTGGCCTGGGTTCGAGTCCCAGCCGGAGCGAATATCTTCAATGTATATATTTCTTTTCTAATTTGAAAATTCTTTTTTTTTTCAATTTCTTTCCTTTGCAATTATTGATTATTTATGTAGGGAAGAAAATTCTGAGTCAGTTTAATTTTTCGACACGAAGATTTCAAAGTGTTTAAATAAACAATTACCAAGGTGCATTTTTTGTTTTTATCATATTTAAAACTCCCACCGACAGAGCTCCCATAGACTAATGGCTAGAGTGTTAGGCTTCCAAGCGAGTGGCCCTGGGTTCGAGTCCCAGCCTGAACGAAAATCTTCAATGTGTACTTTTAGTTTCTAATTTGAAATTTCTTCTTCTTTTTTTTTTAATTTTTCTCTTTTGCGAATATTAATTATTTATGTAGGGAGAAAAATTCTGAGTCAGTTTAATTATTCGACCTGTAAATTTCAAAGTGTTTAAATCAATAATTACCAAGGTGCATTTTTTGTTTTTATTATATTTAAGACTTCCATCGACAGAGCTCCGATAGCCTAATGGCTAGACCGTTGGGTTCCTAGCGCGTGGTACTGGGTTCGAGTCCCGGCGGGAAAGGAAATCTTAAATGCAAATATTTTTTTCTAATTTTATAATTCTTTTTTTTTTAATTTTTCCCTTTTGCGAAGTCAGTCAGTCAGTCTGACAGTCAATCAGTCAAGCACTCAGTCATTCAGTCTCAGTCAGTCAGTCCAGTCAGTCAGTCACTCAGTCAGTCAGTTAGTCCTTCAGCCAGTCAGTCAAGCAGTCAGTCATTTAGTCTCAGTCAGTCAGTCATTCAGTCAGTCAGTCAGTCAGGCAGTCAGTCAGTCAGTCAGTCCTGTGCAGTCAGTTAGTCACTAAAGCAGTCAGTCAGTCTCAGTCAGTCAGTCAGTCAGTCAGTCCAGTCCAGTCTCAGTCAGTCAGTCAGTCAGTCTCGGTCAGTCAGTCAGTCAGTCATTCAGTCAGTCAGTCAGTCAGGCAGTCAGTCAGTCGGTGAGCCTTATTCAGTCAGTCTGTCAGTCAGTCAGTCAGTCAGCCTTATTCAGTCAGTCTGTCAGTCATCCTTATTCAGTCAGTCTGTCAGTCAGTCAGTCGGTCAGTCCTGTCCAGTCAGTTAGTCAGTCAAGCAGTCAGTCAGTCAGTGTCAGTCAGTCATTTAGTCATTCAGTCAGTCAGTGAAATAGCCAGTCAGAGAGTCAAGCAGTCAGTCAGTCAGTCTCAGTCAGTCAGTTAGTCAGTCAGTCAGTCAGTCAGTCAGTCAGTCCAGTCTCAGTCAGTCAGGCAGTTAGTCAGTCAGTCTCGGTCAGTCAGTGAGTCAGTCAGTCAGTATCAGTCAGTCAGTGAGTCAGTCTGTCAGTCAGGCAGTATCAGTCAGGCAGTAAGACTCCGCTCGATAGAACTCCGATAGCCTAATGGCTAGACCGCTGGTCTTCCAAGCGAGTGGCCTGGGTTCGAGTCCCAGCCGGAGCGAATATCTTCAATGTATATATTTCTTTTCTAATTTGAAAATTCTTTTTTTTTTCAATTTCTTTCCTTTGCAATTATTGATTATTTATGTAGGGAAGAAAATTCTGAGTCAGTTTAATTTTTCGACACGAAGATTTCAAAGTGTTTAAATAAACAATTACCAAGGTGCATTTTTTGTTTTTATTATATTTAAAACTCCCACCGACAGAGCTCCCATAGACTAATGGCTAGAGTGTTAGGCTTCCAAGCGAGTGGCCCTGGGTTCGAGTCCCAGCCTGAACGAAAATCTTCAATGTATACTTTTAGTTTCTAATTTGAAATTTCTTCTTCTTTTTTTTTTAATTTTTCTCTTTTGCGAATATTAATTATTTATTTAGGGAGAAAACTTCTGAGTCAGTTTAATTATTCGACCTGTAAATTTCAAAGTGTTTGAATCAATAATTTCCAAGGTGCATTTTTTGTTTTTATTATATTTAAGACTTCCATCGACAGAGCTCCGATAGCCTAATGGCTAGACCGTTGGGTTCCTAGCGCGTGGTACTGGGTTCGAGTCCCGGCCGGAAAGGAAATCTTAAATGCAAATATTTTTTTCTAATTTTATAATTCTTTTTTTTTTATTTTTCCCTTTTGCGAAGTCAGTCAGTCAGTCTGACAGTCAATCAGTCAAGCACTCAGTCATTTAGTCTCAGTCAGTCAGTCCAGTCAGTCAGTCACTCAGTCAGTCAGTTAGTCCTTCAGCCAGTCAGTCAAGCAGTCAGTCATTTAGTCTCAGTCAGTCAGTCATTCAGTCAGTCAGTCAGTCAGGCAGTCAGTCAGGCAGTCAGTCCTGTGCAGTCAGTTAGTCACTAAAGCAGTCAGTCAGTCTCAGTCAGTCAGTCAGTCAGTCAGTCCAGTCCAGTCTCAGTCAGTCAGTCAGTCAGTCTCGGTCAGTCAATCAGTCAGTCATTCAGTCAGTCAGTCAGTCAGGCAGTCAGTCAGTCGGTCAGCCTTATTCAGTCAGTCTGTCAGTCAGTCAGTCAGTCAGCCTTATTCAGTCAGTCTGTCAGTCATCCTTATTCAGTCAGTCTGTCAGTCAGTCAGTCGGTCAGTCCTGTCCAGTCAGTTAGTCAGTCAAGCAGTCAGTCAGTCAGTGTCAGTCAGTCATTTAGTCATTCAGTCAGTCAGTGAAATAGCCAGTCAGAGAGTCAAGCAGTCAGTCAGTCAGTCTCAGTCAGTCAGTTAGTCAGTCAGTCAGTCAGTCAGTCAGTCAGTCCAGTCTCAGTCAGTCAGGCAGTTAGTCAGTCAGTCTCGGTCAGTCAGTGAGTCAGTCAGTCAGTATCAGTCAGTCAGGCAGTATCAGTCAGGCAGTAAGACTCCGCTCGATAGAACTCCGATAGCCTAATGGCTAGACCGCTGGTCTTCCAAGCGAGTGGCCTGGGTTCGAGTCCCAGCCGGAGCGAATATCTTCAATGTATATATTTCTTTTCTAATTTGAAAATTCTTTTTTTTTTCAATTTCTTTCCTTTGCAATTATTGATTATTTATGTAGGGAAGAAAATTCTGAGTCAGTTTAATTTTTCGACACGAAGATTTCAAAGTGTTTAAATAAACAATTACCAAGGTGCATTTTTTGTTTTTATTATATTTAAAACTCCCACCGACAGAGCTCCCATAGACTAATGGCTAGAGTGTTAGGCTTCCAAGCGAGTGGCCCTGGGTTCGAGTCCCAGCCTGAACGAAAATCTTCAATGTATACTTTTAGTTTCTAATTTGAAATTTCTCCTTCTTTTTTTTTTAATTTTTCTCTTTTGCGAATATTGATTATTTATGTAGGGAGAAAAATTCTGAGTCAGTTTAATTATTCGACCTGTAAATTTCAAAGTGTTTGAATCAATAATTACCAAGGTGCATTTTTTGTTTTTATTATATTGAAGACTTCCATCGACAGAGCTCCGATAGCCTAATGGCTAGACCGTTGGGTTCCTAGCGCGTGGTACTGGGTTCGAGTCCCGGCCGGAAAGGAAATCTTAAATGCAAATATTTTTTTCTAATTTTATAATTCTTTTTTTTTATTTTTCCCTTTTGCGAAGTCAGTCAGTCAGTCTGACAGTCAATCAGTCAAGCACTCAGTCATTCAGTCTCAGTCAGTCAGTCCAGTCAGTCAGTCACTCAGTCAGTCAGTTAGTCCTTCAGCCAGTCAGTCAAGCAGTCAGTCATTTAGTCTCAGTCAGTCAGTCAAGCAGTCAGTCATTTAGTCTCAGTCAGTCAGTCATTCAGTCAGTCAGACAGTCAGTCAGTCAGTCAGTCGGTCAGTCCTGTGCAGTCAGTTAGTCACTAAAGCAGTCAGTCAGTCAGTCAGTCCAGTCCAGTCTCAGTCAGTCAGTCAGTCAGTCTCGGTCAGTCAGTCAGTCAGTCATTCAGTCAGTCAGTCAGTCAGTCAGTCAGTCAGTCGGTCAGCCTTATTCAGTCAGTCTGTCAGTCAGTCAGTCAGTCAGCCTTATTCAGTCAGTCTGTCAGTCATCCTTATTCAGTCAGTCTGTCAGTCAGTCAGTCGGTCAGTCCTGTCCAGTCAGTTAGTCAGTCAAGCAGTCAGTCAGGTAGTCAAGCAGTCGGTCAGTCAGTGTCAGTCAGTCATTTAGTCATTCAGTCAGTCAGTGAAATAGCCAGTCAGAGAGTCAAGCAGTCAGTCAGTCAGTCTCAGTCAGTCAGTCTCAGTCAGTCAGTTAGTCAGTCAGTCAGTCAGTCAGTCAGTCAGTCCAGTCTCAGTCAGTCAGGCAGTTAGTCAGTCAGTCTCGGTCAGTCAGTGAGTCAGTCAGTCAGTATCAGTCAGTCAGTGAGTCAGTCTGTCAGTCAGGCAGTATCAGTCAGGCAGTAAGACTCCGCTCGACAGAACTCCGATAGCCTAATGGCTAGACCGCTGGTCTTCCAAGCAAGTGGCCTGGGTTCGAGTCCCAGCCGGAGCGAATATCTTCAATGTATATATTTCTTTTCTAATTTGAAAATTCTTTTTTTTTTTCAATTTCTTTCCTTTGCAATTATTGATTATTTATGTAGGGAAGAAAATTCTGAGTCAGTTTAATTTTTCGACACGAAGATTTCAAAGTGTTTAAATAAACAATTACCAAGGTGCATTTTTTGTTTTTATTATATTTAAAACTCCCACCGACAGAGCTCCCATAGACTAATGGCTAGAGTGTTAGGCTTCCAAGCGAGTGGCCCTGGGTTCGAGTCCCAGCCTGAACGAAAATCTTCAATGTATACTTTTAGTTTCTAATTTGAAATTTCTTCTTTTTTTTAAATTTTTCTCTTTTGCGAATATTGATTATTTATGTAGGGAGAAAAATTCTGAGTCAGTTTAATTATTCGACCTGTAAATTTCAAAGTGTTTGAATCAATAATTACCAAGGAGCATTTTTTGTTTTTATTATATTTAAGACTTCCATCGACAGAGCTACGATAGCCTAATGGCTAGACCATTGGGTTCCTAGCGCGTGGTACTGGGTTCGAGTGCCGGCTGGAAAGGAAATCTTAAATGCAAATATTTTTTTCTAATTTTATAATTCTTTTTTTTTTATTTTTCCCTTTTGCGAAGTCATTCAGTCAGTCTGACAGTCAATCAGTCAAGCACTCAGTCATTCAGTCTCAGTCAGTCAGTCCAGTCAGTCAGTCACTCAGTCAGTCAGTTAGTCCTTCAGCCAGTCAGTCAAGCAGTCAGTCATTTAGTCTCAGTCAGTCAGTCATTCAGTCAGTCAGGCAGTCAGTCAGTCAGTCGGTCAGTCCTGTGCAGTCAGTTAGTCACTAAAGCAGTCAGTCAGTCTCAGTCAGTCAGTCAGTCACTCAGTCCAGTCCAGTCTCAGTCAGTCAGTCAGTCAGTCTCGGTCAGTCAGTCAGTCAGTCATTCAGTCAGTCAGTCAGTCAGTCAGGCAGTCAGTCAGTCGGTCAGCCTTATTCAGTCAGTCTGTCAGTCAGTCAGTCAGTCAGCCTTATTCAGTCAGTCTGTCAGTCATCCTTATTCAGTCAGTCTGTCAGTCAGTCAGTCGGTCAGTCCTGTCCAGTCAGTTAGTCAGTCAAGCAGTCAGTCAGGTAGTCAAGCAGTCAGTCAATCAGTGTCAGTCAGTCATTTAGTCATTCAGTCAGTCAGTGAAATAGCCAGTCAGAGAGTCAAGCAGTCAGTCAGTCAGTCTCAGTCAGTCAGTTAGTCAGTCAGTCAGTCAGTCAGTCCAGTCTCAGTCAGTCAGGCAGTTAGTCAGTCAGTCTCGGTCAGTCAGTGAGTCAGTCAGTCAGTATCAGTCAGTCAGTGAGTCAGTCTGTCAGTCAGGCAGTATCAGTCAGGCAGTAAGACTCCGCTCGATAGAACTCCGATAGCCTAATGGCTAGACCGCTGGTCTTCCAAGCGAGTGGCCTGGGTTCGAGTCCCAGCCGGAGCGAATATCTTCAATGTATATATTTCTTTTCTAATTTGAAAATTCTTTTTTTTTTCAATTTCTTTCCTTTGCAATTATTGATTATTTATGTAGGGAAGAAAATTCTGAGTCAGTTTAATTTTTCGACACGAAGATTTCAAAGTGTTTAAATAAACAATTACCAAGGTGCATTTTTTGTTTTTATCATATTTAAAACTCCCACCGACAGAGCTCCCATAGACTAATGGCTAGAGTGTTAGGCTTCCAAGCGAGTGCCCCTGGGTTCGAGTCCCAGCCTGAACGAAAATCTTCAATGTATACTTTTAGTTTCTAATTTGAAATTTCTTCTTCTTTTTTTTTTAATTTTTCTCTTTTGCGAATATTAATTATTTATGTAGGGAGAAAAATTCTGAGTCAGTTTAATTATTCGACCTGTAAATTTCAAAGTGTTTGAATCAATAATTACCAAGGTGCATTTTTTGTTTTTATTATATTTAAGACTTCCATCGACAGAGCTCCGATAGCCTAATGGCTAGACCGTTGGGTTCCTAGCGCGTGGTACTGGGTTCGAGTCCCGGCCGGAAAGGAAATCTTAAATGCAAATATTTTTTTTCTAATTTTATAATTCTTTTTTTTTTTATTTTTCCCTTTTGCGAAGTCAGTCAGTCATTCTGACAGTCAATCAGTCAAGCACTCAGTCATTCAGTCTCAGTCAGTCAGTCCAGTCAGTCAGTCACTCAGTCAGTCAGTTAGTCCTTCAGCCAGTCAGTCAAGCAGTCAGTCATTTAGTCTCAGTCAGTCAGTCATTCAGTCAGTCAGTCAGTCAGGCAGTCAGTCAGTCAGTCAGTCGGTCAGTCCTGTGCAGTCAGTCAGTCTCAGTCAGTCAGTCAGTCAGTCAGTCCAGTCCAGTCTCAGTCAGTCAGTCAGTCAGTCTCGGTCAGTCAGTCAGTCAGTCATTCAGTCAGTCAGTCAGTCAGGCAGTCAGTCAGTCGGTCAGCCTTATTCAGTCAGTCTGTCAGTCAGTCAGTCAGCCTTATTCAGTCAGTCTGTCAGTCATCCTTATTCAGTCAGTCTGTCAGTCAGTCAGTCGGTCAGTCCTGTCCAGTCAGTTAGTCAGTCAAGCAGTCAGTCAGTCAGTGTCAGTCAGTCATTTAGTCATTCAGTCAGTCAGTGAAATAGCCAGTCAGAGAGTCAAGCAGTCAGTCAGTCAGTCTCAGTCAGTCAGTTAGTCAGTCAGTCAGTCAGTCAGTCAGTCAGTCCAGTCTCAGTCAGTCAGGCAGTTAGTCAGTCAGTCTCGGTCAGTCAGTGAGTCAGACAGTCAGTATCAGTCAGTCAGTGAGTCAGTCTGTCAGTCAGGCAGTATCAGTCAGGCAGTAAGACTCCGCTCGATAGAACTCCGATAGCCTAATGGCTAGACCGCTGGTCTTCCAAGCGAGTAGCCTGGGTTCGAGTCCCAGCCGGAGCGAATATCTTCAATGTAATATTTCTTTTCTAAATTGAAAATTCTTTTTTTTTTCAATTTCTTTCCTTTGCAATTATTGATTATTTATGTAGGGAAGAAAATTCTGAGTCAGTTTAATTTTTCGACACGAAGATTTCAAAGTGTTTAAATAAACAATTACCAAGGTGTATTTTTTGTTTTTATTATATTTAAAACTCCCACCGACAGAGCTCCCATAGACTAATGGCTAGAGTGTTAGGCTTCCAAGCGAGTGGCCCTGGGTTCGAGTCCCAGCCTGAACGAAAATCTTCAATGTATACTTTTAGTTTCTAATTTGAAATTTCTTCTTCTTTTTTTTTTAATTTTTCTCTTTTGCGAATATTGATTATTTATGTAGGGAGAAAAATTCTGAGTCAGTTTAATTATTCGACCTGTAAATTTCAAAGTGTTTGAATCAATAATTACCAAGGTGCATTTTATGTTTTTATTATATTTAAGACTTCCATCGACAGAGCTCCGATAGCCTAATGGCTTGACCGTTGGGTTCCTAGCGCGTGGTACTGGGTTCGAGTCCCGGCCGGAAAGGAAATCTTAAATGCAAATATTTTTTTCTAATTTTATAATTTTTTTTTTTTATTTTTCCCTTTTGCGAAGTCAGTCAGTCAGTCTGACAGTCAATCAGTCAAGCACTCAGTCATTCAGTCTCAGTCAGTCAGTCCAGTCAGTCAGTCACTCAGTCAGTCAGTTAGTCCTTCAGCCAGTCAGTCAAGCAGTCAGTCATTTAGTCTCAGTCAGTCAGTCATTCAGTCAGTCAGTCAGTCAGGCAGTCAGTCAGTCAGTCAGTCGGTCAGTCCTGTGCAGTCAGTTAGTCACTAAAGCAGTCAGTCAGTCCAGTCCAGTCTCAGTCAGTCAGTCAGTCAGTCTCGGTCAGTCAGTCAGTCAGTCATTCAGTCAGTCAGTCAGTCAGGCAGTCAGTCAGTCGGTCAGCCTTATTCAGTCAGTCTGTCAGTCAGTCAGTCAGTCAGCCTTATTCAGTCAGTCTGTCAGTCATCCTTATTCAGTCAGTCTGTCAGTCAGTCAGTCGGTCAGTCCTGTCCAGTCAGTTAGTCAGTCAAGCAGTCAGTCAGGTAGTCAAGCAGTCGGTCAGTCAGTGTCAGTCAGTCATTTGGTCATTCAGTCAGTCAGTGAAATAGCCAGTCAGAGAGTCAAGCAGTCAGTCAGTCAGTCTCAGTCAGTCAGTTAGTCAGTCAGTCAGTCAGTCAGTCAGTCAGTCAGTCAGTCAGTGAGTCAGTCTGTCAGTCAGGAAGTATCAGTCAGGCAGTAAGACTCCGCTCGACAGAACTCCGATAGCCTAATGGCTAGACCGCTGGTCTTCCAAGCAAGTGGCCTTGGTTCGAGTCCCAGACGGAGCGAATATCTTCAATGTATATATTTCTTTTCTAATTTGAAAATTCTTTTTTTTTTCAATTTCTTTCCTTTGCAATTATTGATTATTTATGTAGGGAAGAAAATTCTGAGTCAGTTTAATTTTTCGACACGAAGATTTCAAAGTGTTTAAATAAACAATTACCAAGGTGCATTTTTTGTTTTTATTATATTTAAAACTCCCACCGACAGAGCTCCCATAGACTAATGGCTAGAGTGTTAGGCTTCCAAGCGAGTGGCCCTGGGTTCGAGTCCCAGCCTGAACGAAAATCTTCAATGTATACTTTTAGTTTCTAATTTGAAATTTCTTCTTTTTTTTTAATTTTTCTCTTTTGCGAATATTGATTATTTATGTAGGGAGAAAAATTCTGAGTCAGTTTAATTATTCGACCTGTAAATTTCAAAGTGTTTGAATCAATAATTACCAAGGTGCATTTTTTGTTTTTATTATATTTAAGACTTCCATCGACAGAGCTCCGATAGCCTAATGGCTAGACCGTTGGGTTCCTAGCGCGTGGTACTGGGTTCGAGTCCCGGCCGGAAAGGAAATCTTAAATGCAAATATTTTTTTCTAATTTTATAATTCTTTTTTTTTTTATTTTTCCCTTTTGCGAAGTCAGTCAGTCATTCTGACAGTCAATCAGTCAAGCACTCAGTCATTCAGTCTCAGTCAGTCAGTCCAGTCAGTCAGTCACTCAGTCAGTCAGTTAGTCCTTCAGCCCGTCAGTCAAGCAGTCAGTCATTTAGTCTCAGTCAGTCAGTCATTCAGTCAGTCAGTCAGTCAGGCAGTCAGTCAGTCAGTCAGTCGGTCAGTCCTGTGCAGTCAGTCAGTCTCAGTCAGTCAGTCAGTCAGTCAGTCCAGTCCAGTCTCAGTCAGTCAGTCAGTCAGTCTCGGTCAGTCAGTCAGTCAGTCATTCAGTCAGTCAGTCAGTCAGGCAGTCAGTCAGTCGGTCAGCCTTATTCAGTCAGTCTGTCAGTCAGTCAGTCAGCCTTATTCAGTCAGTCTGTCAGTCATCCTTATTCAGTCAGTCTGTCAGTCAGTCAGTCGGTCAGTCCTGTCCAGTCAGTTAGTCAGTCAAGCAGTCAGTCAGTCAGTCATTTAGTCATTCAGTCAGTCAGTGAAATAGCCAGTCAGAGAGTCAAGCAGTCAGTCAGTCAGTCTCAGTCAGTCAGTGAAATAGCCAGTCAGAGAGTCAAGCAGTCAGTCAGTCAGTCTCAGTCAGTCAGTTAGTCAGTCAGTCAGTCAGTCAGTCAGTCAGTCCAGTCTCAGTCAGTCAGGCAGTTAGTCAGTCAGTCTCGGTCAGTCAGTGAGTCAGTCAGTCAGTATCAGTCAGTCAGTGAGTCAGTCTGTCAGTCAGGCAGTATCAGTCAGGCAGTAAGACTCCGCTCGATAGAACTCCGATAGCCTAATGGCTAGACCGCTGGTCTTCCAAGCGAGTAGCCTGGGTTCGAGTCCCAGCCGGAGCGAATATCTTCAATGTAATATTTCTTTTCTAAATTGAAAATTCTTTTTTTTTTCAATTTCTTTCCTTTGCAATTATTGATTATTTATGTAGGGAAGAAAATTCTGAGTCAGTTTAATTTTTCGACACGAAGATTTCAAAGTGTTTAAATAAACAATTACCAAGGTGTATTTTTTGTTTTTATTATATTTAAAACTCCCACCGACAGAGCTCCCATAGACTAATGGCTAGAGTGTTAGGCTTCCAAGCGAGTGGCCCTGGGTTCGAGTCCCAGCCTGAACGAAAATCTTCAATGTATACTTTTAGTTTCTAATTTGAAATTTCTTCTTCTTTTTTTTTTAATTTTTCTCTTTTGCGAATATTGATTATTTATGTAGGGAGAAAAATTCTGAGTCAGTTTAATTATTCGACCTGTAAATTTCAAAGTGTTTGAATCAATAATTACCAAGGTGCATTTTATGTTTTTATTATATTTAAGACTTCCATCGACAGAGCTCCGATAGCCTAATGGCTTGACCGTTGGGTTCCTAGCGCGTGGTACTGGGTTCGAGTCCCGGCCGGAAAGGAAATCTTAAATGCAAATATTTTTTTCTAATTTTATAATTTTTTTTTTTTATTTTTCCCTTTTGCGAAGTCAGTCAGTCAGTCTGACAGTCAATCAGTCAAGCACTCAGTCATTCAGTCTCAGTCAGTCAGTCCAGTCAGTCAGTCACTCAGTCAGTCAGTTAGTCCTTCAGCCAGTCAGTCAAGCAGTCAGTCATTTAGTCTCAGTCAGTCAGTCATTCAGTCAGTCAGTCAGTCAGGCAGTCAGTCAGTCAGTCAGTCGGTCAGTCCTGTGCAGTCAGTTAGTCACTAAAGCAGTCAGTCAGTCCAGTCCAGTCTCAGTCAGTCAGTCAGTCAGTCTCGGTCAGTCAGTCAGTCAGTCATTCAGTCAGTCAGTCAGTCAGGCAGTCAGTCAGTCGGTCAGCCTTATTCAGTCAGTCTGTCAGTCAGTCAGTCAGTCAGCCTTATTCAGTCAGTCTGTCAGTCATCCTTATTCAGTCAGTCTGTCAGTCAGTCAGTCGGTCAGTCCTGTCCAGTCAGTTAGTCAGTCAAGCAGTCAGTCAGGTAGTCAAGCAGTCGGTCAGTCAGTGTCAGTCAGTCATTTGGTCATTCAGTCAGTCAGTGAAATAGCCAGTCAGAGAGTCAAGCAGTCAGTCAGTCAGTCTCAGTCAGTCAGTTAGTCAGTCAGTCAGTCAGTGAAATAGCCAGTCAGAGAGTCAAGCAGTCAGTCAGTTAGTCAGTCAGTCAGTCAGTCAGTCAGTCAGTCAGTCAGTCAGTCAGTCAGTGAGTCAGTCTGTCAGTCAGGAAGTATCAGTCAGGCAGTAAGACTCCGCTCGACAGAACTCCGATAGCCTAATGGCTAGACCGCTGGTCTTCCAAGCAAGTGGCCTTGGTTCGAGTCCCAGACGGAGCGAATATCTTCAATGTATATATTTCTTTTCTAATTTGAAAATTCTTTTTTTTTTCAATTTCTTTCCTTTGCAATTATTGATTATTTATGTAGGGAAGAAAATTCTGAGTCAGTTTAATTTTTCGACACGAAGATTTCAAAGTGTTTAAATAAACAATTACCAAGGTGCATTTTTTGTTTTTATTATATTTAAAACTCCCACCGACAGAGCTCCCATAGACTAATGGCTAGAGTGTTAGGCTTCCAAGCGAGTGGCCCTGGGTTCGAGTCCCAGCCTGAACGAAAATCTTCAATGTATACTTTTAGTTTCTAATTTGAAATTTCTTCTTTTTTTTTTAATTTTTCTCTTTTGCGAATATTGATTATTTATGTAGGGAGAAAAATTCTGAGTCAGTTTAATTATTCGACCTGTAAATTTCAAAGTGTTTGAATCAATAATTACCAAGGTGCATTTTTTGTTTTTATTATATTTAAGACTTCCATCGACAGAGCTCCGATAGCCTAATGGCTAGACCGTTGGGTTCCTAGCGCGTGGTACTGGGTTCGAGTCCCGGCCGGAAAGGAAATCTTAAATGCAAATATTTTTTTCTAATTTTATAATTCTTTTTTTTTTATTTTTCCCTTTTGCGAAGTCAGTCAGTCAGTCTGACAGTCAATCAGTCAAGCACTCAGTCATTCAGTCTCAGTCAGTCAGTCCAGTCAGTCAGTCACTCAGTCAGTCAGTTAGTCCTTCAGCCAGTCAGTCAAGCAGTCAGTCATTTAGTCTCAGTCAGTCAGTCATTCAGTCAGTCAGTCAGTCAGTCAGTCGGTCAGTCCTGTGCAGTCAGTTAGTCACTAAAGCAGTCAGTCAGTCTCAGTCAGTCAGTCAGTCAGTCAGTCCAGTCCAGTCTCAGTCAGTCAGTCAGTCAGTCTCGGTCAGTCAGTCAGTCAGTCATTCAGTCAGTCTCGGTCAGTCAGTCAGTCAGTCATTCAGTCAGTCAGTCACTCAGGCAGTCAGTCAGTCGGTCAGCCTTATTCAGTCAGTCAGGCAGTCAGTCAGTCGGTCAGCCTTATTCAGTCAGTCTGTCAGTCATCCTTATTCAGTCAGTCTGTCAGTCAGTCAGTCAGTCAGTCTGTCAGTCAGTCAGTCAGTCAGCCTTATTCAGTCAGTCTGTCAGTCATCCTTATTCAGTCAGTCTGTCAGTCAGTCAGTCGGTCAGTCCTGTCCAGTCAGTTAGTCAGTCAAGCAGTCAGTCAGGTAGTGAAGCAGTCAGTCAGTCAGTGTCAGTCAGTCATTTAGTCATTCAGTCAGTCAGTGAAATAGCCAGTCAGAGGGTCAAGCAGTCAGTCAGTCAGTCTCAGTCAGTCAGTTAGTCAGTCAGTCAGTCAGTCAGTCAGTCAGTCCAGTCTCAGTCAGTCAGGCAGTTAGTCCGTCAGTCTCGGTCAGTCAGTGAGTCAGTCAGTCAGTATCAGTCAGTCAGTGAGTCAGTCTGTCAGTCAGGCAGTATCAGTCAGGCAGTAAGACTCCGCTCGACAGAACTCCGATAGCCTAATGGCTAGACCGCTGGTCTTCCAAGCGAGTGGCCTGGGTTCGAGTCCCAGCCGGAGCGAATATCTTCAATGTATATATTTCTTTTCTAATTTGAAAATTCTTTTTTTTTTCAATTTCTTTCCTTTGCAATTATTGATTATTTATGTAGGGAAGAAAATTCTGAGTCAGTTTAATTTTTCGACACGAAGATTTCAAAGTGTTTAACCGTTTAACCGCCGAACTATTGACAGATGATCAAATTTGAGTTATTTTTTGAAATTATGTCTATTTATGTCTAGTAAATACAGAAATAAAATAAAATTTCCAGAAAAAAATTTTTTACTATGTTTTTCAGTGTGTTCCATTTTTGGAACATTGGCGCTTTGCATGAAGTTTTTTTTTCCAGAGAATTTTTTTAAACTAAGAGGTTTTGAATGCAGTTTTTATCTTAGCATACTTAATTGCGGAAAAAATACTATTTTAAATTGCATTTATGTACATATCAGAATTCAGAAAATTTAATACAGAAATATCTAATGCCCATGATTTGAAATGAAGCATTGCTGGTGAAGTCGTTTTCGCAATGGAAACATTTCTTAGTCGTATTTTTTTTTGCACACCGCACAACGTCCTTGGGATGCAGATACAATATAATGTCCGTCAGACATTCTTGATTGTTTATTTAAATGGCAACGAGGCCCTGGATGACTTTCCACTCGTACTTTTCTTCTTAGGAGGTGAGTTGTTATTTCTCTTCGGAACTCTAAATGCTTCATCTTGACTTCGTGTAACTCACAATAAAGTAACCAACTAGCTACAACTGAAATATTCAGAGCAATACTAAAAAGATTCCACCACCATTTTTTACTCCTCAAATGAGGTCTGTAGCTCCCTAAAAGTTTATCCAAGACGTCCACACGCCCCATTCCTTCATTGTATCTCTTGATAAGATGAGGTTGTGGCACATCTATCTTGCATTTCTGAGCATTTGAGTAACATTTTACAGATGCAAGTGGCTCATGTGTATAACAATTAGATGCTACTGTAACCACTGCATTATCATTCCAGCTGCACATGTGCACTGATCCATCAGATCGATAGTCAAAACTTCCTCGATGTTCTTTAGAAAGGGCTTTTTTGGGTTTCAGTGGACAATGGCCAGTTCGGTTTTCACGAATTGTTCCTGTTGCTCGTACACCTTTTTTTGATAGCTGAGAAATTAAGTCATATGATGTAAAAAAGTTATCAAAGTATGCTTCATGCTTAGGCGTGTCAGTCAAAACTGATAATAGATCATTTACAACTCTGGATCCTAATTGCACATCAGGGGATCCTTCTTTTTTGCCTGAATAAATCTCCATGGAATATGGGTATCCACTTGAAGAGCACAGCATCCAAATTTTGAAGCCGAATCTTATTGGTTTTCCTCTAATAAACATTTTACATTAATGCCGACCGTAGTAGGGTACCATAGATTCATCTATGCTTAATTTTTCATGAAATACACCAAATTGTTGAAGGTTTTTACACAATTCTTCGTAAATAGGGTATACTTTTCCAAATTTGTCATTTTGTTTTAACTCATGGTTGTCCATCAAATAAAAGTTGTTTTTTATTTTTCGAAAACGATTTTGAGGCATAACTGTTGGTACAATTGGCACAGATGTATCTTCTGCACTGCTCCAATACATATCTTCAGAAGGAACAGAATGGTACTCACTCAATAGCAGCAAACCAAAAAATTGTAGGATTTCATCTCTGTCAACATCTATTTTTCCGCAGTGATATTGCCTGGTTCATCAGGGGGTAATTGGCATATATCTCCATCTGACAAATCCGAATCTGACAATGTCTCTAAATAAGCCACAGCTTGTTCTACAGTAAGAAATCTTGTAGACATTTTTTAACATGTATGAAGTTGAACATACATGTTAAAAAATGTCAAACTCTGTTTGACAGTTAGTATACGTCAAACAGAATTTCGTTTCGCTCGAAACAAAGCTAGCGAATTATTGAACTGCATTTAAAATATGAAGAATGAAACGCTCACTAATATTATTTTTTATTATCACGTGACAATGCAGCTGTCCGAGCAGATGTGGATTCGGAGCCATATGGTCCGTCAAACAGTAGACTTATTATTTCCTTTGCCAACGAAACGTCATATCCTTTCAAAATATATACTTACTTGGTTTTGCCAACATCTACATCAGAGTACATTCAAAATGAGAAGAAAAAAAAAGAAACATATATTACGAAAAATGAAATTTCCCCGTTGAAGTCGAACGATTTACTTCTTGGAAATTTGACTCCCTAAAAGCGCCAATGTTCCAAAATTGGAACATGCTATTTTGAAGGGGTACACCTTTCGGAAATATCATTGTACATTTCTACAATCATTTTAAAATCATACATTGAAGTATTTTTCACAACTATAATAAATATCATCACATTTTCTGAAAAAGCCAATTTTTGGTAAATTTTATAAGAAAAAATTGCAAAAAGCTAAAAAAACACTCATCTTTGAAAAATCGCAATAAATAATTGAAAACATATAAACAATCAAGCAGGAAATCAAAAAATATTTTGAAATAAGACTAAACTGTGTTAAAAAAACTTGTTTATTTTAATGTTATTTCTTGGGAAAATTTTCACTTAAATATGATGTTCCATTTTTGGAACATTGGCGGGTAAACGGTTAAATAAACAATTACCAAGGTGCATTTTTTGTTTTTATTATATTTAAAACTCCCACCGACAGAGCTCCCATAGACTAATGGCTAGAGTGTTAGGCTTCCAAGCGAGTGGCCCTGGGTTCGAGTCCCAGCCTGAACGAAAATCTTCAATGTATACTTTTAGTTTCTAATTTGAAATTTCTTCTTCTTTTTTTTTTAATTTTTCTCTTTTGCGAATATTGATTATTTATGTAGGGAGAAAAATTCTGAGTCAGTTTAATTATTCGACCTGTAAATTTCAAAGTGTTTGAATCAATAATTACCAAGGTGCATTTTTTGTTTTTATTATATTTAAGACTTCCATCGACAGAGCTCCGATAGCCTAATGGCTAGACCGTTGGGTTCCTAGCGCGTGGTACTGGGTTCGAGTCCCGGCCGGAAAGGAAATCTTAAATGCAAATATTTTTTTCTAATTTTATAATTCTTTTTTTTTTTATTTTTCAATTTTGCGAAGTCAGTCAGTCAGTCTGACAGTCAATCAGTCAAGCACTCAGTCATTCAGTCTCAGTCAGTCAGTCCAGTCAGTCAGTCACTCAGTCAGTCAGTTAGTCCTTCAGCCAGTCAGTCAAGCAGTCAGTCATTTAGTCTCAGTCAGTCAGTCATTCAGTCAGTCAGTCAGTCAGGCAGTCAGTCAGTCAGTCAGTCGGTCAGTCCTGTGCAGTCAGTTAGTCACTAAAGCAGTCAGTCAGTCTCAGTCAGTCAGTCAGTCAGTCAGTCCAGTCCAGTCTCAGTCAGTCAGTCAGTCAGTCTCGGTCAGTCAGTCAGTCAGTCAGTCAGTCAGTCAGGCAGTCAGTCAGTCGGTCAGCCTTATTCAGTCAGTCTGTCAGTCAGTCAGTCAGCCTTATTTAGTCAGTCTGTCAGTCATCCTTATTTAGTCAGTCTGTCAGTCAGTCAGTCGGTCAGTCCTGTCCAGTCAGTTAGTCAGTCAAGCAGTCAGTCAGGTAGTCAAGCAGTCAGTCAGTCAGTGTCAGTCAGTCATTTAGTCATTCAGTCAGTCAGTGAAATAGCCAGTCAGAGAGTCAAGCAGTCAGTCAGTCAGTCTCAGTCAGTCAGTTAGTCAGTCAGTCAGTCAGTCAGTCAGTCAGTCCAGTCTCAGTCAGTCAGGCAGTTAGTCAGTCAGTCTCGGTCAGTCAGTGAGTCAGTCAGTCAGTATCAGTCAGTCAGTGAGTCAGTCTGTCAGTCAGGCAGTATCAGTCAGGCAGTAAGACTCCGCTCGACAGAACTCCGATAGCCTAATGGCTAGACCGCTGGTCTTCCAAGCAAGTGGCCTGGGTTCGAGTCCCAGCCGGAGCGAATCTCTTCAATGTATATATTTCTTTTCTAATTTGAAAATTCTTTTTTTTTTCAATTTCTTTCCTTTGCAATTATTGATTATTTATGTAGGGAAGAAAATTCTGAGTCAGTTTAATTTTTCGACACGAAGATTTCAAAGTGTTTAAATAAACAATTACCAAGGTGCATTTTTTGTTTTTATTATATTTAAAACTCCCACCGACAGAGCTCCCATAGACTAATGGCTAGAGTGTTAGGCTTCCAAGCGAGTGGCCCTGGGTTCGAGTCCCAGCCTGAACGAAAATCTTCAATGTATACTTTTAGTTTCTAATTTGAAATTTCTTCTTTTTTTTTTAATTTTTCTCTTTTGCGAATATTGATTATTTATGTAGGGAGAAAAATTCTGAGTCAGTTTAATTATTCGACCTGTAAATTTCAAAGTGTTTGAATCAATAATTACCAAGGTGCATTTTTTGTTTTTATTATATTTAAGACTTCCATCGACAGAGCTCCGATAGCCTAATGGCTAGACCGTTGGGTTCCAAGCGCGTGGTACTGGGTTCGAGTCCCGGCCGGAACGAAAATCTTCCATGTATATATTTCTCTTCTAATTTGAAGATTCTTTTTTTTTTCAATTTCTTTCTTTTGCAAATATGGATTATTTATGTACGGAAGAAAATTCTGAGTCAGTTTAATCATTCGACCTTTAGATTTCAAAGATTTTAGATCAATAATTACTAAGGTGCATTTTTTGTTTTTATTATAGTTAAGACACCGATCAACAGAGATCCGATAGTATATTGGCGAGAGCGTTGGGCTTCCATGAGTGTCGCCCTGGGTTCAAATCCCAGCCGGAAAGGAAATCTTAAATGCAAATATTTTTTTCTAATTTTATAATTCTTTTTTTTTTTATTTTTCCCTTTTGCGAAGTCAGTCAGTCAGTCTGACAGTCAATCAGTCAAGCACTCAGTCATTCAGTCTCAGTCAGTCAGTCACTCAGTCAGTCAGTTAGTCCTTCAGCCAGTCAGTCAAGCAGTCAGTCATTTAGTCTCAGTCAGTCAGTCATTCAGTCAGTCAGTCAGTCAGGCAGTCAGTCAGTCAGTCAGTCGGTCAGTCCTGTGCAGTCAGTTAGTCACTAAAGCAGTCAGTCAGTCTCAGTCAGTCAGTCAGTCCAGTCCAGTCTCAGTCAGTCAGTCAGTCTCGGTCAGTCAGTCAGTCAGTCATTCAGTCAGTCAGTCAGTCAGGCAGTCAGTCAGTCGGTCAGCCTTATTCAGTCAGTCTGTCAGTCAGTCAGTCAGTCAGCCTTATTCAGTCAGTCTGTCAGTCATCCTTATTCAGTCAGTCTGTCAGTCAGTCAGTCGGTCAGTCCTGTCCAGTCAGTTAGTCAGTCAAGCAGTCAGTCAGGTAGTCAAGCAGTCAGTCAGTCAGTGTCAGTCAGTCATTTAGTCATTCAGTCAGTCAGTGATATAGCCAGTCAGAGAGTCAAGCAGTCAGTCAGTCAGTCTCAGTCAGTCAGTTAGTCAGTCAGTCAGTCAGTCAGTCAGTCAGTCCAGTCTCAGTCGGTCAGGCAGTTAGTCAGTCAGTCTCGGTCAGTCAGTGAGTCAGTCAGTCAGTATCAGTCAGTCAGTGAGTCAGTCTGTCAGTCAGGCAGTATCAGTCAGGCAGTAAGACTCCGCTCGACAGAACTCCGATAGCCTAATGGCTAGACCGCTGGTCTTCCAAGCGAGTGGCCTGGGTTCGAGTCCCAGCCGGAGCGAATATCTTCAATGTATATATTTCTTTTCTAATTTGAAAATTCTTTTTTTTTTTCAATTTCTTTCCTTTGCAATTATTGATTATTTATGTAGGGAAGAAAATTCTGAGTCAGTTTAATTTTTCGACACGAAGATTTCAAAGTGTTTAAATAAACAATTACCAAGGTGCATTTTTTGTTTTTATTATATTTAAAACTCCCACCGACAGAGCTCCCATAGACTAATGGCTAGAGTGTTAGGCTTCCAAGCGAGTGGCCCTGGGTTCGAGTCCCAGCCTGAACGAAAATCTTCAATGTATACTTTTAGTTTCTAATTTGAAATTTCTTCTTCTTTTTTTTTTTAATTTTTCTCTTTTGCGAATATTGATTATTTATGTAGGGAGAAAAATTCTGAGTCAGTTTAATTATTCGACCTGTAAATTTCAAAGTGTTTGAATCAATAATTACCAAGGTGCATTTTTTGTTTTTATTATATTTAAGACTTAAATCGACAGAGCTCCGATAGCCTAATGGCTAGACCGTTGGGTTCCTAGCGCGTGGTACTGGGTTCGAGTCCCGGCCGGAAAGGAAATCTTAAATGCAAATATTTTTTTCTAATTTTATAATTCTTTTTTTTTTTTCCCTTTTGCGAAGTCAGTCAGTCAGTCTGACAGTCAATCAGTCAAGCACTCAGTCATTCAGTCTCAGTCAGTCAGTCCAGTCAGTCAGTCACTCAGTCAGTCAGTTAGTCCATCAGCCAGTCAGTCAAGCAGTCAGTCATTTAGTCTCAGTCAGTCAGTCATTCAGTCAGTCAGTCAGTCAGGCAGTCAGTCAGTCAGTCAGTCGGTCATTCCTGTGCAGTCAGTTAGTCACTAAAGCAGTCAGTCAGTCTCAGTCAGTCAGTCAGTCCAGTCCAGTCTCAGTCAGTCAGTCAGTCAGTCTCGGTCAGTCAGTCATTCAGTCAGTCAGTCAGTCAGTCAGTCGGTCAGCCTTATTCAGTCAGTCTGTCAGTCAGTCAGTCAGTCAGCCTTATTCAGTCAGTCTGTCAGTCATCCTTATTCAGTCAGTCTGTCAGTCAGTCAGTCGGTCAGTCCTGTCCAGTCAGTTAGTCAGTCGAGCAGTCAGTCAGGTAGTCAAGCAGTCAGTCAGTCAGTGTCAGTCAGTCATTTAGACATTCAGTCAGTCAGTGAAATAGCCAGTCAGAGAGTCAAGCAGTCAGTCAGTCAGTCTCAGTCAGTCAGTTAGTCAGTCAGTCAGTCAGTCAGTCAGACAGTCCAGTCTCAGTCAGTCAGGCAGTTAGTCAGTCAGTCTCGGTCAGTCAGTGAGTCAGTCTCGGTCAGTCAGTGAGTCAGTCAGTCAGTATCAGTCAGTCAGTGAGTCAGTCTATCAGTCAGGCAGTATCAGTCAGGCAGTAAGACTCCGCTCGACAGCACTCCGATAGCCTAATGGCTAGACCGCTGGTCTTCCAAGCGAGTGGCCTGGGTTCGAGTCCCAGCCGGAGCGAATATCTTCAATGTATATATTTCTTTTCTAATTTGAAAATTCTTTTTTTTTCAATTTCTTTCCTTTGCAATTATTGATTATTTATGTAGGGAAGAAAATTCTGAGTCAGTTTAATTTTTCGACACGAAGATTTCAAAGTGTTTAAATAAACAATTACCAAGGTGCATTTTTTGTTTTTATTATATTTAAAACTCCCACCGACAGAGCTCCCATAGACTAATGGCTAGAGTGTTAGGCTTCCAAGCGAGTGGCCCTGGGTTCGAGTCCCAGCCTGAACGAAAATCTTCAATGTATACTTTTAGTTTCTAATTTGAAATTTCTTCTTCTTTTTTTTTTAATTTTTCTCTTTTGCGAATATTGATTATTTATGTAGGGAGAAAAATTCTGAGTCAGTTTAATTATTCGACCTGTAAATTTCAAAGTGTTTGAATCAATAATTACCAAGGTGCATTTTTTGTTTTTATTATATTTAAGACTTCCATCGACAGAGCTCCGATAGCCTAATGGCTAGACCGTTGGGTTCCTAGCGCGTGGTACTGGGTTCGAGTCCCGGCCGGAAAGGAAATCTTAAATGCAAATATTTTTTTCTAATTTTATAATTCTTTTTTTTTTATTTTTCAATTTTGCGAAGTCAGTCAGTCAGTCTGACAGTCAATCAGTCAAGCACTCAGTCATTCAGTCTCAGTCAGTCAGTCCAGTCAGTCAGTCACTCAGTCAGTCAGTTAGTCCTTCAGCCAGTCAGTCAAGCAGTCAGTCATTTAGTCTCAGTCAGTCAGTCATTCAGTCAGTCAGTCAGTCAGGCAGTCAGTCAGTCAGTCAGTCGGTCAGTCCTGTGCAGTCAGTTAGTCACTAAAGCAGTCAGTCAGTCTCAGTCAGTCAGTCAGTCAGTCAGTCCAGTCCAGTCTCAGTCAGTCAGTCAGTCAGTCTCGGTCAGTCAGTCAGTCAGTCAGTCAGTCAGTCAGGCAGTCAGTCAGTCGGTCAGCCTTATTCAGTCAGTCTGTCAGTCAGTCAGTCAGCCTTATTTAGTCAGTCTGTCAGTCATCCTTATTTAGTCAGTCTGTCAGTCAGTCAGTCGGTCAGTCCTGTCCAGTCAGTTAGTCAGTCAAGCAGTCAGTCAGGTAGTCAAGCAGTCAGTCAGTCAGTGTCAGTCAGTCATTTAGTCATTCAGTCAGTCAGTGAAATAGCCAGTCAGAGAGTCAAGCAGTCAGTCAGTCAGTCTCAGTCAGTCAGTTAGTCAGTCAGTCAGTCAGTCAGTCAGTCAGTCCAGTCTCAGTCAGTCAGGCAGTTAGTCAGTCAGTCTCGGTCAGTCAGTGAGTCAGTCAGTCAGTATCAGTCAGTCAGTGAGTCAGTCTGTCAGTCAGGCAGTATCAGTCAGGCAGTAAGACTCCGCTCGACAGAACTCCGATAGCCTAATGGCTAGACCGCTGGTCTTCCAAGCGAGTGGCCTGGGTTCGAGTCCCAGCCGGAGCGAATATCTTCAATGTATATATTTCTTTTCTAATTTGAAAATTCTTTTTTTTTTTCAATTTCTTTCCTTTGCAATTATTGATTATTTATGTAGGGAAGAAAATTCTGAGTCAGTTTAATTTTTCGACACGAAGATTTCAAAGTGTTTAAATAAACAATTACCAAGGTGCATTTTTTGTTTTTATTATATTTAAAACTCCCACCGACAGAGCTCCCATAGACTAATGGCTAGAGTGTTAGGCTTCCAAGCGAGTGGCCCTGGGTTCGAGTCCCAGCCTGAACGAAAATCTTCAATGTATACTTTTAGTTTCTAATTTGAAATTTCTTCTTCTTTTTTTTTTTAATTTTTCTCTTTTGCGAATATTGATTATTTATGTAGGGAGAAAAATTCTGAGTCAGTTTAATTATTCGACCTGTAAATTTCAAAGTGTTTGAATCAATAATTACCAAGGTGCATTTTTTGTTTTTATTATATTTAAGACTTAAATCGACAGAGCTCCGATAGCCTAATGGCTAGACCGTTGGGTTCCTAGCGCGTGGTACTGGGTTCGAGTCCCGGCCGGAAAGGAAATCTTAAATGCAAATATTTTTTTCTAATTTTATAATTCTTTTTTTTTTTTCCCTTTTGCGAAGTCAGTCAGTCAGTCTGACAGTCAATCAGTCAAGCACTCAGTCATTCAGTCTCAGTCAGTCAGTCCAGTCAGTCAGTCACTCAGTCAGTCAGTTAGTCCATCAGCCAGTCAGTCAAGCAGTCAGTCATTTAGTCTCAGTCAGTCAGTCATTCAGTCAGTCAGTCAGTCAGGCAGTCAGTCAGTCAGTCAGTCGGTCATTCCTGTGCAGTCAGTTAGTCACTAAAGCAGTCAGTCAGTCTCAGTCAGTCAGTCAGTCCAGTCCAGTCTCAGTCAGTCAGTCAGTCAGTCTCGGTCAGTCAGTCATTCAGTCAGTCAGTCAGTCAGTCAGTCGGTCAGCCTTATTCAGTCAGTCTGTCAGTCAGTCAGTCAGTCAGCCTTATTCAGTCAGTCTGTCAGTCATCCTTATTCAGTCAGTCTGTCAGTCAGTCAGTCGGTCAGTCCTGTCCAGTCAGTTAGTCAGTCGAGCAGTCAGTCAGGTAGTCAAGCAGTCAGTCAGTCAGTGTCAGTCAGTCATTTAGACATTCAGTCAGTCAGTGAAATAGCCAGTCAGAGAGTCAAGCAGTCAGTCAGTCAGTCTCAGTCAGTCAGTTAGTCAGTCAGTCAGTCAGTCAGTCAGACAGTCCAGTCTCAGTCAGTCAGGCAGTTAGTCAGTCAGTCTCGGTCAGTCAGTGAGTCAGTCTCGGTCAGTCAGTGAGTCAGTCAGTCAGTATCAGTCAGTCAGTGAGTCAGTCTATCAGTCAGGCAGTATCAGTCAGGCAGTAAGACTCCGCTCGACAGCACTCCGATAGCCTAATGGCTAGACCGCTGGTCTTCCAAGCGAGTGGCCTGGGTTCGAGTCCCAGCCGGAGCGAATATCTTCAATGTATATATTTCTTTTCTAATTTGAAAATTCTTTTTTTTTCAATTTCTTTCCTTTGCAATTATTGATTATTTATGTAGGGAAGAAAATTCTGAGTCAGTTTAATTTTTCGACACGAAGATTTCAAAGTGTTTAAATAAACAATTACCAAGGTGCATTTTTTGTTTTTATTATATTTAAAACTCCCACCGACAGAGCTCCCATAGACTAATGGCTAGAGTGTTAGGCTTCCAAGCGAGTGGCCCTGGGTTCGAGTCCCAGCCTGAACGAAAATCTTCAATGTATACTTTTAGTTTCTAATTTGAAATTTCTTCTTCTTTTTTTTTTAATTTTTCTCTTTTGCGAATATTGATTATTTATGTAGGGAGAAAAATTCTGAGTCAGTTTAATTATTCGACCTGTAAATTTCAAAGTGTTTGAATCAATAATTACCAAGGTGCATTTTTTGTTTTTATTATATTTAAGACTTCCATCGACAGAGCTCCGATAGCCTAATGGCTAGACCGTTGGGTTCCTAGCGCGTGGTACTGGGTTCGAGTCCCGGCCGGAAAGGAAATCTTAAATGCAAATATTTTTTTCTAATTTTATAATTCTTTTTTTTTTATTTTTCAATTTTGCGAAGTCAGTCAGTCAGTCTGACAGTCAATCAGTCAAGCACTCAGTCATTCAGTCTCAGTCAGTCAGTCCAGTCAGTCAGTCACTCAGTCAGTCAGTTAGTCCTTCAGCCAGTCAGTCAAGCAGTCAGTCATTTAGTCTCAGTCAGTCAGTCATTCAGTCAGTCAGTCAGTCAGGCAGTCAGTCAGTCAGTCAGTCGGTCAGTCCTGTGCAGTCAGTTAGTCACTAAAGCAGTCAGTCAGTCTCAGTCAGTCAGTCAGTCAGTCAGTCCAGTCCAGTCTCAGTCAGTCAGTCAGTCAGTCTCGGTCAGTCAGTCAGTCAGTCAGTCAGTCAGTCAGGCAGTCAGTCAGTCGGTCAGCCTTATTCAGTCAGTCTGTCAGTCAGTCAGTCAGCCTTATTTAGTCAGTCTGTCAGTCATCCTTATTTAGTCAGTCTGTCAGTCAGTCAGTCGGTCAGTCCTGTCCAGTCAGTTAGTCAGTCAAGCAGTCAGTCAGGTAGTCAAGCAGTCAGTCAGTCAGTGTCAGTCAGTCATTTAGTCATTCAGTCAGTCAGTGAAATAGCCAGTCAGAGAGTCAAGCAGTCAGTCAGTCAGTCTCAGTCAGTCAGTTAGTCAGTCAGTCAGTCAGTCAGTCAGTCAGTCCAGTCTCAGTCAGTCAGGCAGTTAGTCAGTCAGTCTCGGTCAGTCAGTGAGTCAGTCAGTCAGTATCAGTCAGTCAGTGAGTCAGTCTGTCAGTCAGGCAGTATCAGTCAGGCAGTAAGACTCCGCTCGACAGAACTCCGATAGCCTAATGGCTAGACCGCTGGTCTTCCAAGCAAGTGGCCTGGGTTCGAGTCCCAGCCGGAGCGAATCTCTTCAATGTATATATTTCTTTTCTAATTTGAAAATTCTTTTTTTTTTCAATTTCTTTCCTTTGCAATTATTGATTATTTATGTAGGGAAGAAAATTCTGAGTCAGTTTAATTTTTCGACACGAAGATTTCAAAGTGTTTAAATAAACAATTACCAAGGTGCATTTTTTGTTTTTATTATATTTAAAACTCCCACCGACAGAGCTCCCATAGACTAATGGCTAGAGTGTTAGGCTTCCAAGCGAGTGGCCCTGGGTTCGAGTCCCAGCCTGAACGAAAATCTTCAATGTATACTTTTAGTTTCTAATTTGAAATTTCTTCTTTTTTTTTAATTTTTCTCTTTTGCGAATATTGATTATTTATGTAGGGAGAAAAATTCTGAGTCAGTTTAATTATTCGACCTGTAAATTTCAAAGTGTTTGAATCAATAATTACCAAGGTGCATTTTTTGTTTTTATTATATTTAAGACTTCCATCGACAGAGCTCCGATAGCCTAATGGCTAGACCGTTGGGTTCCAAGCGCGTGGTACTGGGTTCGAGTCCCGGCCGGAACGAAAATCTTCCATGTATATATTTCTCTTCTAATTTGAAGATTCTTTTTTTTTTCAATTTCTTTCTTTTGCAAATATGGATTATTTATGTACGGAAGAAAATTCTGAGTCAGTTTAATCATTCGACCTTTAGATTTCAAAGATTTTAGATCAATAATTACTAAGGTGCATTTTTTGTTTTTATTATAGTTAAGACACCGATCAACAGAGATCCGATAGTATATTGGCGAGAGCGTTGGGCTTCCATGAGTGTCGCCCTGGGTTCAAATCCCAGCCGGAAAGGAAATCTTAAATGCAAATATTTTTTTCTAATTTTATAATTCTTTTTTTTTTATTTTTCCCTTTTGCGAAGTCAGTCAGTCAGTCTGACAGTCAATCAGTCAAGCACTCAGTCATTCAGTCTCAGTCAGTCAGTCACTCAGTCAGTCAGTTAGTCCTTCAGCCAGTCAGTCAAGCAGTCAGTCATTTAGTCTCAGTCAGTCAGTCATTCAGTCAGTCAGTCAGTCAGGCAGTCAGTCAGTCAGTCAGTCGGTCAGTCCTGTGCAGTCAGTTAGTCACTAAAGCAGTCAGTCAGTCTCAGTCAGTCAGTCAGTCCAGTCCAGTCTCAGTCAGTCAGTCAGTCTCGGTCAGTCAGTCAGTCAGTCATTCAGTCAGTCAGTCAGTCAGGCAGTCAGTCAGTCGGTCAGCCTTATTCAGTCAGTCTGTCAGTCAGTCAGTCAGTCAGTCAGCCTTATTCAGTCAGTCTGTCAGTCATCCTTATTCAGTCAGTCTGTCAGTCAGTCAGTCGGTCAGTCCTGTCCAGTCAGTTAGTCAGTCAAGCAGTCAGTCAGGTAGTCAAGCAGTCAGTCAGTCAGTGTCAGTCAGTCATTTAGTCATTCAGTCAGTCAGTGAAATAGCCAGTCAGAGAGTCAAGCAGTCAGTCAGTCAGTCTCAGTCAGTCAGTTAGTCAGTCAGTCAGTCAGTCAGTCAGTCAGTCCAGTCTCAGTCAGTCAGGCAGTTAGTCAGTCAGTCTCGGTCAGTCAGTGAGTCAGTCAGTCAGTATCAGTCAGTCAGTGAGTCAGTCTGTCAGTCAGGCAGTATCAGTCAGGCAGTAAGACTCCGCTCGACAGAACTCCGATAGCCTAATGGCTAGACCGCTGGTCTTCCAAGCGAGTGGCCTGGGTTCGAGTCCCAGCCGGAGCGAATATCTTCAATGTATATATTTCTTTTCTAATTTGAAAATTCTTTTTTTTTTCAATTTCTTTCCTTTGCAATTATTGATTATTTATGTAGGGAAGAAAATTCTGAGTCAGTTTAATTTTTCGACACGAAGATTTCAAAGTGTTTAAATAAACAATTACCAAGGTGCATTTTTTGTTTTTATTATATTTAAAACTCCCACCGACAGAGCTCCCATAGACTAATGGCTAGAGTGTTAGGCTTCCAAGCGAGTGGCCCTGGGTTCGAGTCCCAGCCTGAACGAAAATCTTCAATGTATACTTTTAGTTTCTAATTTGAAATTTCTTCTTCTTTTTTTTTTTAATTTTTCTCTTTTGCGAATATTGATTATTTATGTAGGGAGAAAAATTCTGAGTCAGTTTAATTATTCGACCTGTAAATTTCAAAGTGTTTGAATCAATAATTACCAAGGTGCATTTTTTGTTTTTATTATATTTAAGACTTAAATCGACAGAGCTCCGATAGCCTAATGGCTAGACCGTTGGGTTCCTAGCGCGTGGTACTGGGTTCGAGTCCCGGCCGGAAAGGAAATCTTAAATGCAAATATTTTTTTCTAATTTTATAATTCTTTTTTTTTTCCCCTTTTGCGAAGTCAGTCAGTCAGTCTGACAGTCAATCAGTCAAGCACTCAGTCATTCAGTCTCAGTCAGTCAGTCCAGTCAGTCAGTCACTCAGTCAGTCAGTTAGTCCATCAGCCAGTCAGTCAAGCAGTCAGTCATTTAGTCTCAGTCAGTCAGTCATTCAGTCAGTCAGTCAGTCAGGCAGTCAGTCAGTCAGTCAGTCGGTCAGTCCTGTCCAGTCAGTTAGTCAGTCAAGCAGTCAGTCAGGTAGTCAAGCAGTCAGTCAGTCAGTGTCAGTCAGTCATTTAGTCATTCAGTCAGTCAGTGAAATAGCCAGTCAGAGAGTCAAGCAGTCAGTCAGTCAGTCTCAGTCAGTCAGTTAGTCAGTCAGTCAGTCAGTCAGTCAGTCAGTCCAGTCTCAGTCAGTCAGGCAGTTAGTCAGTCAGTCTCGGTCAGTCAGTGAGTCAGTCAGTCAGTATCAGTCAGTCAGTGAGTCAGTCTGTCAGTCAGGCAGTATCAGTCAGGCAGTAAGACTCCGCTCGACAGAACTCCGATAGCCTAATGGCTAGACCGCTGGTCTTCCAAGCGAGTGGCCTGGGTTCGAGTCCCAGCCGGAGCGAATATCTTCAATGTATATATTTCTTTTCTAATTTGAAAATTCTTTTTTTTTTCAATTTCTTTCCTTTGCAATTATTGATTATTTATGTAGGGAAGAAAATTCTGAGTCAGTTTAATTTTTCGACACGAAGATTTCAAAGTGTTTAAATAAACAATTACCAAGGTGCATTTTTTGTTTTTATTATATTTAAAACTCCCACCGACAGAGCTCCCATAGACTAATGGCTAGAGTGTTAGGCTTCCAAGCGAGTGGCCCTGGGTTCGAGTCCCAGCCTGAACGAAAATCTTCAATGTATACTTTTAGTTTCTAATTTGAAATTTCTTCTTCTTTTTTTTTTTAATTTTTCTCTTTTGCGAATATTGATTATTTATGTAGGGAGAAAAATTCTGAGTCAGTTTAATTATTCGACCTGTAAATTTCAAAGTGTTTGAATCAATAATTACCAAGGTGCATTTTTTGTTTTTATTATATTTAAGACTTAAATCGACAGAGCTCCGATAGCCTAATGGCTAGACCGTTGGGTTCCTAGCGCGTGGTACTGGGTTCGAGTCCCGGCCGGAAAGGAAATCTTAAATGCAAATATTTTTTTCTAATTTTATAATTCTTTTTTTTTTTCCCCTTTTGCGAAGTCAGTCAGTCAGTCTGACAGTCAATCAGTCAAGCACTCAGTCATTCAGTCTCAGTCAGTCAGTCCAGTCAGTCAGTCACTCAGTCAGTCAGTTAGTCCATCAGCCAGTCAGTCAAGCAGTCAGTCATTTAGTCTCAGTCAGTCAGTCATTCAGTCAGTCAGTCAGTCAGGCAGTCAGTCAGTCAGTCAGTCGGTCATTCCTGTGCAGTCAGTTAGTCACTAAAGCAGTCAGTCAGTCTCAGTCAGTCAGTCAGTCCAGTCCAGTCTCAGTCAGTCAGTCAGTCAGTCTCGGTCAGTCAGTCAGTCAGTCATTCAGTCAGTCAGTCAGTCAGTCAGGCAGTCAGTCAGTCGGTCAGCCTTATTCAGTCAGTCTGTCAGTCAGTCAGTCAGTCAGCCTTATTCAGTCAGTCTGTCAGTCATCCTTATTCAGTCAGTCTGTCAGTCAAGCACTCAGTCATTCAGTCTCAGTCAGTCAGTCCAGTCAGTCAGTCACTCAGTCAGTCAGTTAGTCCTTCAGCCAGTCAGTCAAGCAGTCAGTCATTTAGTCTCAGTCAGTCAGTCATTCAGTCAGTCAGTCAGTCAGGCATAAAGTCAGTCAGTCAGTCGGTCAGTCCTGTGCAGTCAGTTAGTCACTAAAGCAGTCAGTCAGTCTCAGTCAGTCAGTCAGTCAGTCTCGGTCAGTCAGTCAGTCAGTCATTCAGTCAGTCAGTCAGTCAGGCAGTCAGTCAGTCTGTCAGCCTTATTCAGTCAGTCTGTCAGTCAGTCAGTCAGTCAGCCTTATTCAGTCAGTCTGTCAGTCATCCTTATTCAGTCAGTCAGTCCAGTCAGTCAGTCACTCAGTCAGTCAGTTAGTCCTTCAGCCAGTCAGTCAAGCAGTCAGTCATTTAGTCTCAGTCAGTCAGTCATTCAGTCAGTCAGTCAGTCAGGCAGTCAGTCAGTCAGTCAGTCGGTCAGTCCTGTGCAGTCAGTTAGTCACTAAAGCAGTCAGTCAGTCTCAGTCAGTCAGTCAGTCAGTCTCGGTCAGTCAGTCAGTCAGTCATTCAGTCAGTCAGTCAGTCAGGCAGTCAGTCAGTCTGTCAGCCTTATTCAGTCAGTCGGTCAGTCCTGTCCAGTCAGTTAGTCAGTCGAGCAGTCAGTCAGGTAGTCAAGCAGTCAGTCAGTCAGTGTCAGTCAGTCATTTAGACATTCAGTCAGTCAGTGAAATAGCCAGTCAGAGAGTCAAGCAGTCAGTCAGTCAGTCTCAGTCAGTCAGTTAGTCAGTCAGTCAGTCAGTCAGTCAGACAGTCCAGTCTCAGTCAGTCAGGCAGTTAGTCAGTCAGTCTCGGTCAGTCAGTGAGTCAGTCTCGGTCAGTCAGTGAGTCAGTCAGTCAGTATCAGTCAGTCAGTGAGTCAGTCTGTCAGTCAGGCAGTATCAGTCAGGCAGTAAGACTCCGCTCGACAGCACTCCGATAGCCTAATGGCTAGACCGCTGGTCTTCCAAGCGAGTGGCCTGGGTTCGAGTCCCAGCCGGAGCGAATATCTTCAATGTATATATTTCTTTTCTAATTTGAAAATTCTTTTTTTTTCAATTTCTTTCCTTTGCAATTATTGATTATTTATGTAGGGAAGAAAATTCTGAGTCAGTTTAATTTTTCGACACGAAGATTTCAAAGTGTTTAAATAAACAATTACCAAGGTGCATTTTTTGTTTTTATTATATTTAAAACTCCCACCGACAGAGCTCCCATAGACTAATGGCTAGAGTGTTAGGCTTCCAAGCGAGTGGCCCTGGGTTCGAGTCCCAGCCAGAACGAAAATCTTCAATGTATGCTTTTAGTTTCTAATTTGAAATTTCTTCTTCTTTTTTTTTTAATTTTTCTCTTTTGCGAATATTGATTATTTATGTAGGGAGAAAAATTCTGAGTCAGTTTAATTATTCGACCTGTAAATTTCAAAGTGTTTGAATCAATAATTACCAAGGTGCATTTTTTGTTTTTATTATATTTAAGACTTCCATCGACAGAGCTCCGATAGCCTAATGGCTAGACCGTTGGGTTCCAAGCGCGTGGTACTGGGTTCGAGTCCCGGCCGGAACGAAAATCTTCCATGTATATATTTCTCTTTTAATTTGAAGATTCTTTTTTTTTCAATTTCTTTCTTTTGCAAATATGGATTATTATTGTACGGAAGAAAATTCTGAGTCAGTTTAATCATTCGAAATTTAGATTTCAAAGATTTTAGATCAATAATTACTAAGGTGCATTTTTTGTTTTCATTATAATTAAGACACCGATCAACAGAGATCCGATAGTATATTGGCGAGAGCGTTGGGCTTCCATGAGTGTCGCCCTGGGTTCAAATCCCAGCCGGAAAGGAAATCTTAAATGCAAATATTTTTTTCTAATTTTATAATTCTTTTTTTTTATTTTTCCCTTTTGCGAAGTCAGTCAGTCAGTCTGACAGTCAATCAGTCAAGCACTCAGTCATTCAGTCTCAGTCCGTCAGTCCAGTCAGTCAGTCACTCAGTCAGTCAGTTAGTCCTTCAGCCAGTCAGTCAAGCAGTCAGTCATTTAGTCTCAGTCAGTCAGTCATTCAGTCAGTCAGTCAGTCAGGCAGTCAGTCAGTCAGTCAGTCGGTCAGTCCTGTGCAGTCAGTTAGTCACTAAAGCAGTCAGTCAGTCTCAGTCAGTCAGTCAGTCAGTCCAGTCCAGTCTCAGTCAGTCAGTCAGTCAGTCTCGGTCAGTCAGTCAGTCAGTCATTCAGTCAGTCAGTCAGTCATTCAGTCAGTCAGTCAGTCAGGCAGTCAGTCAGTCGGTCAGCCTTATTCAGTCAGTCTGTCAGTCAGTCAGTCAGTCAGCCTTATTCAGTCAGTCTGTCAGTCATCCTTATTCAGTCAGTCTGTCAGTCAGTCAGTCGGTCAGTCCTGTCCAGTCAGTTAGTCAGTCAAGCAGTCAGTCAGGTAGTCAAGCAGTCAGTCAGTCAGTGTCAGTCAGTCATTTAGTCATTCAGTCAGTCAGTGAAATATCCAGTCAGAGAGTCAAGCAGTCAGTCAGTCAGTCTCAGTCAGTCAGTTAGTCAGTCAGTCAGTCAGTCAGTCCAGCCTCAGTCAGTCAGGCAGTTAGTCAGTCAGTCTCGGTCAGTCAGTGAGTCAGTCAGTCAGTATCAGTCAGTCAGTGAGTCAGTCTGTCAGTCAGGCAGTATCAGTCAGGCAGTAAGACTCCGCTCGACAGAACTCCGATAGCCTAATGGCTAGACCGCTGGTCTTCCAAGCGAGTGGCCTGGGTTCGAGTCCCAGCCGGAGCGAATATCTTCAATGTATATATTTCTTTTCTAATTTGAAAATTCTTTTTTTTTTCAATTTCTTTCCTTTGCAATTATTGATTATTTATGTAGGGAAGAAAATTCTGAGTCACTTTAATTTTTCGACACGAAGATTTCAAAGTGTTTAAATAAACAATTACCAAGGTGCATTTTTTGTTTTTATTATATTTAAAACTCCCACCGACAGAGCTCCCTTAGACTAATGGCTAGAGTGTTAGGCTTCCGAGCGAGTGGCCCTGGGTTCGAGTCCCAGCCTGAACGAAAATCTTCAATGTATACTTTTAGTTTCTAATTTGAAATTTCTTCTTCTTTTTTTTTTAATTTTTCTCTTTTGCGAATATTGATTATTTATGTAGGGAGAAAAATTCTGAGTCAGTTTAATTATTCGACCTGTAAATTTCAAAGTGTTTGAATCAATAATTACCAAGGTGCATTTTTTGTTTTTATTATATTTAAGACTTCCATCGACAGAGCTCCGATAGCCTAATGGCTAGACCGTTGGGTTCCAAGCGCGTGGTACTGGGTTCGAGTCCCGGCCGGAACGAAAATCTTCCATGTATATATTTCTCTTCTAATTTGAAGATTCTTTTTTTTTTCAATTTCTTTCTTTTGCAAATATGGATTATTTATGTACGGAAGAAAATTCTGAGTCAGTTTAATCATTCGACCTTTAGATTTCAAAGATTATAGATCAATAATTACTAAGGTGTATTTTTTGTTTTTATTATAATTAAGACACCGATCAACAGAGATCCGATAGTATATTGGCGAGAGCGTTGGGCTTCCATGAGTGTCGCCCTGGGTTCAAATCCCAGCCGGAAAGGAAATCTTAAGTGCAAATATTTTTTTCTAATTTTATAATTCTTTTTTTTTATTTTTCCCTTTTGCGAAGTCAGTCAGTCAGTCTGACAGTCAATCAGTCAAGCACTCAGTCATTCAGTCTCAGTCAGTCAGTCCAGTCGGTCAGTCACTCAGTCAGTCAGTTAGTCCTTCAGCCAGTCAGTCAAGCAGTCTGTCATTTAGTCTCAGTCAGTCAGTCATTCAGTCAGTCAGTCAGTCAGGCAGTCAGTCAGTCAGTCAGTCGGTCAGTCCTGTGCAGTCAGTTAGTCACTAAAGCAGTCAGTCAGTCTCAGTCAGTCAGTCAGTCAGTCAGTCCAGTCCAGTCTCAGTCAGTCAGTCAGTCTCGGTCAGTCAGTCAGTCAGTCATTCAGTCAGTCAGTCAGTCAGGCAGTCAGTCAGTCGGTCAGCCTTATTCAGTCAGTCTGGCAGTCAGTCAGTCAGTCAGCCTTATTCAGTCAGTCTGTCAGTCATCCTTATTCAGTCAGTCTGTCAGTCAGTCAGTCGGTCAGTCCTGTCCAGTCAGTTAGTCAGTCAAGCAGTCAGTCAGGTAGTCAAGCAGTCAGTCAGTCAGTGTCAGTCAGTCATTTAGTCATTCAGTCAGTCAGTGAAATAGCCAGTCAGAGAGTCAAGCAGTCAGTCAGTCAGTCTCAGTCAGTCAGTTAGTCAGTCAGTCAGTCAGTCAGTCCAGTCTCAGTCAGTCAGGCAGTTAGTCAGTCAGTCTCGGTCAGTCAGTGAGTCAGTCAGTCAGTATCAGTCAGTCAGTGAGTCAGTCTGTCAGTCAGGCAGTATCAGTCAGGCAGTAAGACTCCGCTCGACAGAACTCCGATAGCCTAATGGCTAGACCGCTGGTCTTCCAAGCGAGTGGCCTGGGTTCGAGTCCCAGCCGGAGCGAATATCTTCAATGTATATATTTCTTTTCTAATTTGAAAATTCTTTTTTTTTTCAATTTCTTTCCTTTGCAATTATTGATTATTTATGTAGGGAAGAAAATTCTGAGTCAGTTTAATTTTTCGACACGAAGATTTCAAAGTGTTTAAATAAACAATTACCAAGGTGCATTTTTTTGTTTTTATTATATTTAAAACTCCCACCGACAGAGCTCCCATAGACTAATGGCTAGAGTGTTAGGCTTCCAAGCGAGTGGCCCTGGGTTCGAGTCCCAGCCTGAACGAAAATCTTCAATGTATACTTTTAGTTTCTAATTTGAAATTTCTTCTTCTTTTTTTTTTAATTTTTCTCTTTTGCGAATATTGATTATTTATGTAGGGAGAAAAATTCTGAGTCAGTTTAATTATTCGACCTGTAAATTTCAAAGTGTTTGAATCAATAATTACCAAGGTGCATTTTTAGTTTTTATTATATTTAAGACTTCCATCGACAGAGCTCCGATAGCCTAAAGGCTAGACCGTTGGGTTCCAAGCGCGTGGTACTGGGTTCGAGTCCCGGCCTGAACGAAAATCTTCCATGTATATATTTCTCTTCTAATTTGAAGATTCTTTTTTTTTCAATTTCTTTCTTTTGCAAATATGGATTATTTATGTACGGAAGAAAATTCTGAGTCAGTTTAATCATTCGACCTTTAGATTTCAAAGATTTTAGATCAATAATTACTAAGGTGCATTTTTTGTTTTTATTATAATTAAGACACCGATCAACAGAGATCCGATAGTATATTGGCGAGAGCGTTGGGCTTCCATGAGTGTTGCCCTGGGTTCAAATCCCAGCCGGAAAGGAAATCTTAAATGCAAATATTTTTTTCTAATTTTCTAATTCTTTTTTTTTATTTTTCCCTTTTGCGAAGTCAGTCAGTCAGTCTGACAGTCAATCAGTCAAGCACTCAGTCATTCAGTCTCAGTCAGTCAGTCCAGTCAGTCAGTCACTCAGTCAGTCAGTTAGTCCTTCAGCCAGTCAGTCAAGCAGTCAGTCATTTAGTCTCAGTCAGTCAGTCATTCAGTCAGTCAGTCAGTCAGGCAGTCAGTCAGTCAGTCAGTCCAGTCCAGTCTCAGTCAGTCAGTCAGTCAGTCTCGGTCAGTCAGTCAGTCAGTCATTCAGTCAGTCAGTCAGTCAGGCAGTCAGTCAGTCGGTCAGCCTTATTCAGTCAGTCTGGCAGTCAGTCAGTCAGTCAGCCTTATTCAGTCAGTCTGTCAGTCATCCTTATTCAGTCAGTCTGTCAGTCAGTCAGTCGGTCAGTCCTGTCCAGTCAGTTAGTCAGTCAAGCAGTCAGTCAGGTAGTCAAGCAGTCAGTCAGTCAGTGTCAGTCAGTCATTTAGTCATTCAGTCAGTCAGTGAAATAGCCAGTCAGAGAGTCAAGCAGTCAGTCAGTCAGTCTCAGTCAGTCAGTTAGTCAGTCAGTCAGTCAGTCAGTCAGTCAGTCCAGTCTCAGTCAGTCAGGCAGTTAGTCAGTCAGTCTCGGTCAGTCAGTGAGTCAGTCAGTCAGTATCAGTCAGTCAGTGAGTCAGTCCGTCAGTCAGGCAGTATCAGTCAGGCAGTAAGACTCTGCTCGACAGAACTCCGATAGCCTAATGGCTAGACCGCTGGTCTTCCAAGCGAGTGGCCTGGGTTCGAGTCCCAGCCGGAGCGAATATCTTCAATGTATATATTTCTTTTCTAATTTGAAAATTCTTTTTTTTTTTTTTCAATTTCTTTCCTTTGCAATTATTGATTATTTATGTAGGGAAGAAAATTCTGAGTCAGTTTAATTTTTCGACACGAAGATTTCAAAGTGTTTAAATAAACAATTACCAAGGTGCATTTTTTGTTTTTATTATATTTAAAACTCCCACCGACAGAGCTCCCATAGACTAATGGCTAGAGTGTTAGGCTTCCGAGCGAGTGGCCCTGGGTTCGAGTCCCAGCCTGAACGAAAATCTTCAATGTATACTTTTAGTTTCTAATTTGAAATTTCTTCTTCTTTTTTTTTTTATTTTTCTCTTTTGCGAATATTGATTATTTATGTAGGGAGAAAAATTCTGAGTCAGTTTAATTATTCGACCTGTAAATTTCAAAGTGTTTGAATCAATAATTACAAAGGTGCATTTTTTGTTTTTATTATATTTAAGACTTCCATCGACAGAGCTCCGATAGCCTAATGGCTAGACCGTTGGGTTCCAAGCGCGTGGTACTGGGTTCGAGTCCCGGCCGGAACGAAAATCTTCCATGTATATATTTCTCTTCTAATTTGAAGATTCTTTTTTTTTTTCAATTTCTTTCTTTTGCAAATATGGATTATTTATGTACGGAAGAAAATTCTGAGTCAGTTTAATCATTCGACCTTTAGATTTCAAAGATTTTAGATCAATAATTACTAAGGTGTATTTTTTGTTTTTATTATAATTAAGACACCGATCAACAGAGATCCGATAGTATATTGGCGAGAGCGTTGGGTTCCATGAGTGTCGCCCTGGGTTCAAATCCCAGCCGGAAAGGAAATCTTAAGTGCAAATATTTTTTTCTAATTTTATAATTCTTTTTTTTTATTTTTCCCTTTTGCGAAGTCAGTCAGTCAGTCTGACAGTCAATCAGTCAAGCACTCAGTCATTCAGTCTCAGTCAGTCAGTCCAGTCACTCAGTCAGTCAGTTAGTCCTTCAGCCAGTCAGGCAGTCAGTCATTTAGTCAGTCGTTCAGTCAGTCAGTCATTCAGTCAGTCAGTCAGTCAGGCAGTCAGTCAGTCAGTCAGTCGGTCAGTCCTGTGCAGTCAGTTAGTCACTAAAGCAGTCAGTCAGTCTCAGTCAGTCAGTCAGTCAGTCCAGTCCAGTCTCAGTCAGTCAGTCAGTCAGTCTCGGTCAGTCAGTCAGTCAGTCATTCAGTCAGTCAGTCAGTCAGGCAGTCAGTCAGTCGGTCAGCCTTATTCAGTCAGTCTGGCAGTCAGTCAGTCATTCAGTCAGTCAGTCAGTCAGGCAGTCAGTCAGCCTTATTCAGTCAGTCTGGCAGTCAGTCAGTCAGTCAGCCTTATTCAGTCAGTCTGTCAGTCATCCTTATTCAGTCAGTCTGTCAGTCAGTCAGTCCTGTCCAGTCAGTTAGTCAGTCAAGCAGTCAGTCAGGTAGTCAAGCAGTCAGTCAGTCAGTGTCAGTCAGTCATTTAGTCATTCAGTCAGTCAGTGAAATAGCCAGTCAGAGAGTCAAGCAGTCAGTCAGTCAGTCTCAGTCAGTCAGTTAGTCAGTCAGTCAGTCAGTCAGTCAGTCAGTCCAGTCTCAGTCAGTCAGGCAGTTAGTCAGTCAGTCTCGGTCAGTCAGTGAGTCAGTCAGTCAGTATCAGTCAGTCAGTGAGTCAGTCTGTCAGTTAGGCAGTATCAGTCAGGCAGTAAGACTCCGCTCGACAGAACTCCGATAGCCTAATGGCTAGACCGCTGGTCTTCCAAGCGAGTGGCCTGGGTTCGAGTCCCAGCCGGAGCGAATATCTTCAATGTATATATTTCTTTTCTAATTTGAAAATTCTTTTTTTTTTCAATTTCTTTCCTTTGCAATTATTGATTATTTATGTAGGGAAGAAAATTCTGAGTCAGTTTAATTTTTCGACACGAAGATTTCAAAGTGTTTAAATAAACAATTACCAAGGTGCATTTTTTGTTTTTATTATATTTAAAACTCCCAACGACAGAGCTCCCATAGACTAACGGCTAGAGTGTTAGGCTTCCAAGCGAGTGGCCCTGGGTTCGAGTCCCAGCCTGAACGAAAATCTTCAATGCATACTTTTAGTTTCTAATTTGAAATTTCTTCTTCTTTTTTTTTTAATTTTTCTCTTTTGCGAATATTGATTACTTATGTAGGGAGAAAAATTCTGAGTCAGTTTAATTATTCGACCTGTAAATTTCAAAGTGTTTGAATCAATAATTACCAAGGTGCATTTTTAGTTTTTATTATATTTAAGACTTCCATCGACAGAGCTCCGATAGCCTAATGGCTAGACCGTTGGGTTTCAAGCGCGTGGTACTGGGTTCGAGTCCCGGCCGGAACGAAAAGCTTCCATGTATATATTTCTCTTCTAATTTGAAGATTCTTTTTTTTTTCAATTTCTTTCTTTTGCAAATATGGATTATTTATGTACGGAAGAAAATTCTGAGTCAGTTTAATCATTCGACCTTTAGATTTCAAAGATTTTAGATCAATAATTACTAAGGTGTATTTTTTGTTTTTATTATAATTAAGACACCGATCAACAGAGATCCGATAGTATATTGGCGAGAGCGTTGGGCTTCCATGAGTGTCGCCCTGGGTTCAAATCCCAGCCGGAACGGAAATCTTAAGTGCAAATATTTTTTTCTAATTTTATAATTCTTTTTTTTTATTTTTCCCTTTTGCGAAGTCAGTCAGTCAGTCTGACAGTCAATCAGTCAAGCACTCAGTCATTCAGTCTCAGTCAGTCAGTCCAGTCAGTCAGTCACTCAGTCAGTCAGTTAGTCCTTCAGCCAGTCAGTCAAGCAGTCAGTCATTTAGTCTGAGTCAGTCAGTCATTCAGTCAGTCAGTCATTCAGTCAGTCAGTCAGTCAGGCAGTCAGTCAGTCAGTCAGTCGGTCAGTCCTGTGCAGTCAGTTAGTCACTAAAGCAGTCAGTCAGTCTCAGTCAGTCAGTCAGTCAGTCAGTCCAGTCCAGTCTCAGTCAGTCAGTCAGTCAGTCTCGGTCAGTCATTCAGTCAGTCAGTCAGTCAGGCAGTCAGTCAGTCGGTCAGCCTTATTCAGTCAGTCTGGCAGTCAGTCAGTCAGTCAGCCTTATTCAGTCAGTCTGTCAGTCATCCTTATTCAGTCAGTCTGTCAGTCATCCTTATTCAGTCAGTCTGTCAGTCAGTCGGTCAGTCCTGTCCAGTCAGTTAGTCAGTCAAGCAGTCAGTCAGGTAGTCAAGCAGTCAGTCAGTCAGTGTCAGTCAGTCATTTAGTCATTCAGTCAGTCAGTGAAATAGCCAGTCAGAGAGTCAAGCAGTCAGTCAGTCAGTCAGTCAGTTAGTCAGTCAGTCAGTCAGTCAGTCAGTCCAGTCTCAGTCAGTCAGGCAGTTAGTCAGTCAGTCTCGGTCAGTCAGTGAGTCAGTCAGTCAGTATCAGTCAGTCAGTGAGTCAGTCTGTCAGTCAGGCAGTATCAGTCAGGCAGTAAGACTCCGCTCGACAGAACTCCGATAGCCTAATGGCTAGACCGCTGGTCTTCCAAGCGAGTGGCCTGGGTTCGAGTCCCAGCCGGAGCGAATATCTTCAATGTATATATTTCTTTTCTAATTTGAAAATTCTTTTTTTTTTCAATTTCTTTCCTTTGCAATTATTGATTATTTATGTAGGGAAGAAAATTCTGAGTCAGTTTAATTTTTCGACACGAAGATTTCAAAGTGTTTAAATAAACAATTACTAAGGTGAATTTTTTGTTTTTATTATATTTAAAACTCCCACCGACAGAGCTCCCATAGACTAATGGCTAGAGTGTTAGGCTTCCAAGCGAGTGGCCCTGGGTTCGAGTCCCAGCCTGAACGAAAATCTTCAATGTATACTTTTAGTTTCTAATTTGAAATTTCTTCTTCTTTTTTTTTTAATTTTTCTCTTTTGCGAATATTGATTATTTATGTAGGGAGAAAAATTCTGAGTCAGTTTAATTATTCGACCTGTAAATTTCAAAGTGTTTGAATCAATAATTACCAAGGTGCATTTTTAGTTTTTATTATATTTAAGACTTCCATCGACAGAGCTCCGATAGCCTAATGGCTAGACCGTTGGGTTCCAAGCGCGTGGTACTGGGTTCGAGTCCCGGCCGGAACGAAAATCTTCCATGTATATATTTCTCTTCTAATTTGAAGATTCTTTTTTTTTCAATTTCTTTCTTTTGCAAATATGGATTATTTATGTACGGAAGAAAATTCTGAGTCAGTTTAATCATTCGACCTTTAGATTTCAAAGATTTTAGATCAATAATTACTAAGGTGCATTTTTTGTTTTTATTATAATTAAGACACCGATCAACAGAGATCCGATAGTATATTGGCGAGAGCGTTGGGCTTCCATGAGTGTTGCCCTGGGTTCAAATCCCAGCCGTAAAGGAAATCTTAAATGCAAATATTTTTTTCTAATTTTATAATTCTTTTTTTTTTATTTTTCCCTTTTGCGAAGTCAGTCAGTCAGTCTGACAGTCAATCAGTCAAGCACTCAGTCATTCAGTCTCAGTCAGTCAGTCCAGTCAGTCAGTCACTCAGTCAGTCAGTTAGTCCTTCAGCCAGTCAGTCAAGCAGTCAGTCATTTAGTCTCAGTCAGTCAGTCATTCAGTCAGTCAGTCAGTCAGTCGGTCAGTCCTGTGCAGTCAGTTAGTCACTAAAGCAGTCAGTCAGTCTCAGTCAGTCAGTCAGTCAGTCAGTCCAGTCCAGTCGGTCAGTCGGTCAGTCGGTCAGTCGGTCAGTCCTGTGCAGTCAGTTAGTCACTAAAGCAGTCAGTCAGTCTCAGTCAGTCAGTCAGTCAGTCAGTCCAGTCCAGTCTCAGTCAGTCAGTCAGTCAGTCTCGGTCAGTCAGTCAGTCAGTCATTAAGTCAGTCAGTCAGTCAGGCAGTCAGTCAGTCGGTCAGCCTTATTCAGTCAGTCTGTCAGTCAGTCAGTCAGTCAGCCTTATTCAGTCAGTCAGTCAGTCAGCCTTATTCAGTCAGTCTGTCAGTCAGTCAGTCAGTCAGCCTTATTCAGTCAGTCTGTCAGTCATCCTTATTCAGTCAGTCTGTCAGTCAGTCAGTCGGTCAGTCCTGTCCAGTCAGTTAGTCAGTCAAGCAGTCAGTCAGGTAGTCAAGCAGTCAGTCAGTCAGTGTCAGTCAGTCATTTAGTCATTCAGTCAGTCAGTGAAATAGCCAGTCAGAGAGTCAAGCAGTCAGTCAGTCAGTCTCAGTCAGTCAGTTATTCAGTCAGTCAGTCAGTCAGTCAGTCAGTCCAGTCTCAGTCAGTCAGTGAGTCAGTCCAGTCTCAGTCAGTCAGTCAGTGAGTCAGTCTGTCAGTCAGGCAGTATCAGTCAGGCAGTAAGACTCCGCGCGACAGAACTCCGATAGCCTAATGGCTAGACCGCTGGTCTTCCAAGCGAGTGGCCTGGGTTCGAGTCCCAGCCGGAGCGAATATTTTCAATGTATATATTTCTTTTCTAATTTGAAAATTCTTTTTTTTTTCAATTTCTTTCCTTTGAAATTATTATTGATTATTTATGTAGGGAGAAAAATTCTGAGTCAGTTTAATTATTCGACCTGTAAATTTCAAAGTGTTTGAATCAATAATTACCAAGGTGCAATTTTAGTTTTTATTATATTTAAGACTTCCATCGGCAGAGCTCCGATAGCCTAATGGCTAGACCGTTGGGTTCCAAGCGCGTGGTACTGGGTTCGAGTCCCGGCCGGAACGAAAATCTTCCATGTATATATTTCTCTTCTAATTTGAAGATTCTTTTTTTTTTTCAATTTCTTTCTTTTGCAAATATGGATTATTTATGTACGGAAGAAAATTCTGAGTCAGTTTAATCATTCGACCTTTAGATTTCAAAGATTTTAGATCAATAATTACTAAGGTGCATTTTTTGTTTTTATTATAATTAAGACACCGATCAACAGAGATCCGGTAGTATATTGGCGAGAGCGTTGGGCTTCCATGAGTGTCGCCCTGGGTTCAAATCCCAGCCGGAAAGGAAATCTTAAATGCAAATATTTTTTTTATAATTTTATAACTCTTTTTTTTTATTTTTCCCTTTTGCGAAGTCAGTCAGTCAGTCTGACAGTCAATCAGTCAAGCACTCATTCATTCAGTCTCAGTCAGTCAGTCCAGTCAGTCACTCAGTCAGTCAGTTAGTCCTTCAGCCAGTCAGTCAAGCAGTCAGTCATCTAGTCTCAGTCAGTCAGTCATTCAGTCAGTCAGTCAGTCAGGCAGTCAGTCAGTCAGTCAGTCGGTCAGTCCTGTGCAGTCAGTTAGTCACTAAAGCAGTCAGTCAGTCTCAGTCAGTCAGTCAGTCAGTCAGTCCAGTCCAGTCTCAGTCAGTCAGTCAGTCAGTCTCGGTCAGTCAGTCAGTCAGTCATTCAGTCAGTCAGTCAGTCAGGCAGTCAGTCAGTCGGTCAGCCTTATTCAGTCAGTCTGTCAGTCAGTCAGTCAGTCAGCCTTATTCAGTCAGTCTGTCAGTCATCCTTATTCAGTCAGTCTGTCAGTCAGTCAGTCGGTCAGTCCTGTCCAGTCAGTCAGTCAGTCCAGTCTCAGTCAGTCAGGCAGTTAGTCAGTCAGTCTCGGTCAGTCAGTGAGTCAGTCCAGTCTCAGTCAGTCAGTCAGTGAGTCAGTCAGTCAGTCAGTCAGTCAGTCCAGTCCAGTCTAAGTCAGTCAGTCAGTCAGTCTCGGTCAGTCATTCAGTCAGTCAGTCAGTCAGGCAGTCAGTCAGTCGGTCAGCCTTATTCAGTCAGTCTGGCAGTCAGTCAGTCAGTCAGCCTTATTCAGTCAGTCTGTCAGTCATCCTTATTCAGTCAGTCTGTCAGTCATCCTTATTCAGTCAGTCTGTCAGTCAGTCGGTCAGTCCTGTCCAGTCAGTTAGTCAGTCAAGCAGTCAGTCAGGTAGTCAAGCAGTCAGTCAGTCAGTGTCAGTCAGTCATTTAGTCATTCAGTCAGTCAGTGAAATAGCCAGTCAGAGAGTCAAGCAGTCAGTCAGTCAGTCAGTCAGTTAGTCAGTCAGTCAGTCAGTCGGTCAGCCTTATTCAGTCAGTCTGTCAGTCAGTCAGTCAGTCAGCCTTATTCAGTCAGTCAGTCAGTCAGCCTTATTCAGTCAGTCTGTCAGTCAGTCAGTCAGTCAGCCTTATTCAGTCAGTCTGTCAGTCATCCTTATTCAGTCAGTCTGTCAGTCAGTCAGTCGGTCAGTCCTGTCCAGTCAGTTAGTCAGTCAAGCAGTCAGTCAGGTAGTCAAGCAGTCAGTCAGTCAGTGTCAGTCAGTCATTTAGTCATTCAGTCAGTCAGTGAAATAGCCAGTCAGAGAGTCAAGCAGTCAGTCAGTCAGTCTCAGTCAGTCAGTTATTCAGTCAGTCAGTCAGTCAGTCAGTCAGTCCAGTCTCAGTCAGTCAGTGAGTCAGTCCAGTCTCAGTCAGTCAGTCAGTGAGTCAGTCTGTCAGTCAGGCAGTATCAGTCAGGCAGTAAGACTCCGCGCGACAGAACTCCGATAGCCTAATGGCTAGACCGCTGGTCTTCCAAGCGAGTGGCCTGGGTTCGAGTCCCAGCCGGAGCGAATATTTTCAATGTATATATTTCTTTTCTAATTTGAAAATTCTTTTTTTTTTCAATTTCTTTCCTTTGAAATTATTATTGATTATTTATGTAGGGAGAAAAATTCTGAGTCAGTTTAATTATTCGACCTGTAAATTTCAAAGTGTTTGAATCAATAATTACCAAGGTGCATTTTTAGTTTTTATTATATTTAAGACTTCCATCGGCAGAGCTCCGATAGCCTAATGGCTAGACCGTTGGGTTCCAAGCGCGTGGTACTGGGTTCGAGTCCCGGCCGGAACGAAAATCTTCCATGTATATATTTCTCTTCTAATTTGAAGATTCTTTTTTTTTTTCAATTTCTTTCTTTTGCAAATATGGATTATTTATGTACGGAAGAAAATTCTGAGTCAGTTTAATCATTCGACCTTTAGATTTCAAAGATTTTAGATCAATAATTACTAAGGTGCATTTTTTGTTTTTATTATAATTAAGACACCGATCAACAGAGATCCGGTAGTATATTGGCGAGAGCGTTGGGCTTCCATGAGTGTCGCCCTGGGTTCAAATCCCAGCCGGAAAGGAAATCTTAAATGCAAATATTTTTTTTATAATTTTATAACTCTTTTTTTTTATTTTTCCCTTTTGCGAAGTCAGTCAGTCAGTCTGACAGTCAATCAGTCAAGCACTCATTCATTCAGTCTCAGTCAGTCAGTCCAGTCAGTCACTCAGTCAGTCAGTTAGTCCTTCAGCCAGTCAGTCAAGCAGTCAGTCATCTAGTCTCAGTCAGTCAGTCATTCAGTCAGTCAGTCAGTCAGGCAGTCAGTCAGTCAGTCAGTCGGTCAGTCCTGTGCAGTCAGTTAGTCACTAAAGCAGTCAGTCAGTCTCAGTCAGTCAGTCAGTCAGTCAGTCCAGTCCAGTCTCAGTCAGTCAGTCAGTCAGTCTCGGTCAGTCAGTCAGTCAGTCATTCAGTCAGTCAGTCAGTCAGGCAGTCAGTCAGTCGGTCAGCCTTATTCAGTCAGTCTGTCAGTCAGTCAGTCAGTCAGCCTTATTCAGTCAGTCTGTCAGTCATCCTTATTCAGTCAGTCTGTCAGTCAGTCAGTCGGTCAGTCCTGTCCAGTCAGTCAGTCAGTCCAGTCTCAGTCAGTCAGGCAGTTAGTCAGTCAGTCTCGGTCAGTCAGTGAGTCAGTCCAGTCTCAGTCAGTCAGTCAGTGAGTCAGTCTGTCAGTCAGGCAGTATCAGTCAGGCAGTAAGACTCCGCTCGACAGAACTCCGATAGCCTAATGGCTAGACCGCTGGTCTTCCAAGCGAGTAACTTGGGTTCGAGTCCCAGCCGGAGCGAATATCTTCAATGTATATATTTCTTTTCTAATTTGAAAATTCTTTTTTTTTCAATTTCTTTCCTTTGCAATTATTGATTATTTATGTAGGGAAGAAAATTCTGAGTCAGTTTAATTTTTCGACACGAAGATTTCAAAGTGTTTAAATAAACAATTACCAAGGTGCATTTTTTGTTTTTATTATATTTAAAACTCCCACCGACAGAGCTCCCATAGACTAATGGCTAGAGTGTTAGGCTTCCAAGCGAGTGGCCCTGGGTTCGAGTCCCAGCCTGAACGAAAATCTTCAATGTATACTTTTAGTTTCTAATTTGAAATGTCTTCTTCTTTTTTTTTAATTTTTCTCTTTTGCGAATATTGATTATTTATGTAGGGAGAAAAATTCTGAGTCAGTTTAATTATTCGACCTGTAAATTTCAAAGTGTTTGAATCAATAATTACCAAGGTGCATTTTTAGTTTTTATTATATTTAAGACTTCCATCGACAGAGCTCCGATAGCCTAATGGCTAGACCGTTGGGTTCCAAGCGCGTGGTACTGGGTTCGAGTCCCGGCCGGAACGAAAATCTTCCATGTATATATTTCTCTTCTAATTTGAAGATTCTTTTTTTTTCAATTTCTTTCTTTTGCAAATATGGATTATTTATGTACGGAAGAAAATTCTGAGTCAGTTTAATCATTCGACCTTTAGATTTCAAAGATTTTAGATCAATAATTACTAAGGTGCATTTTTTGTTTTTATTATAATTAAGACACCGATCAACAGAGATCCGATAGTATATTGGCGAGAGCGTTGGGCTTCCATGAGTGTTGCCCTGGGTTCAAATCCCAGCCGTAAAGGAAATCTTAAATGCAAATATTTTTTTCTAATTTTATAATTCTTTTTTTTTTATTTTTCCCTTTTGCGAAGTCAGTCAGTCAGTCTGACAGTCAATCAGTCAAGCACTCAGTCATTCAGTCTCAGTCAGTCAGTCCAGTCAGTCAGTCACTCAGTCAGTCAGTTAGTCCTTCAGCCAGTCAGTCAAGCAGTCAGTCATTTAGTCTCAGTCAGTCAGTCAGGCAGTCAGTCAGTCAGTCAGGCAGTCAGTCAGTCAGTCAGTCGGTCAGTCCTGTGCAGTCAGTTAGTCACTAAAGCAGTCAGTCAGTCTCAGTCAGTCAGTCAGTCAGTCAGTCCAGTCCAGTCTCAGTCAGTCAGTCAGTCAGTCTCGGTCAGTCAGTCAGTCAGTCATTCAGTCAGTCAGTCAGTCAGGCAGTCAGTCAGTCGGTCAGCCTTATTCAGTCAGTCTGGCAGTCAGTCAGTCAGTCAGCCTTATTCAGTCAGTCTGTCAGTCATCCTTATTCAGTCAGTCTGTCAGTCAGTCGGTCAGTCCTGTCCAGTCAGTTAGTCAGTCAAGCAGTCAGTCAGGTAGTCAAGCAGTCAGTCAGTCAGTGTCAGTCAGTCATTTAGTCATTCAGTCAGTCAGTGAAATAGCCAGTCAGAGAGTCAAGCAGTCAGTCAGTCAGTCTCAGTCAGTCAGTTAGTCAGTCAGTCAGTCAGTCAGTCAGTCAGTCCAGTCTCAGTCAGTCAGGCAGTTAGTCAGTCAGTCTCGGTCAGTCAGTGAGTCAGTCAGTCAGTATCAGTCAGTCAGTGAGTCAGTCTGTCAGTCAGGCAGTATCAGTCAGGCAGTAAGACTCCGCTCGACAGAACTCCGATAGCCTAATGGCTAGACCGCTGGTCTTCCAAGCGAGTGGCCTGCGTTCGAGTCCCAGCCGAAGCGAATATCTTCAATGTATATATTTCTTTTCTAATTTGAAAATTCTTTTTTTTTCAATTTCTTTCCTTTGCAATTATTGATTATTTATGTAGGGAAGAAAATTCTGAGTCAGTTTAATTTTTCGACACGAAGATTTCAAAGTGTTTAAATAAACAATTACCAAGGTGCATTTTTTGTTTTTATTATATTTAAAACTCCCACCGACAGAGCTCCCATAGACTAATGGCTAGAGTGTTAGGCTTCCAAGCGAGTGGCCCTGGGTTCGAGTCCCAGCCTGAACGAATATCTTCAATGTATACTTTTAGTTTCTAATTTGAAATTTCTTCTTCTTTTTTTTTTAATTTTTCTCTTTTGCGAATATTGATTATTTATGTAGGGAGAAAAATTCTGAGTCAGTTTAATTATTCGACCTGTAAATTTCAAAGTGTTTGAATCAATAATTACCAAGGTGCATTTTTAGTTTTTATTATATTTAAGACTTCCATCGACAGAGCTCCGATAGCCTAATGGCTAGACCGTTTGGGTTCCAAGCGCGTGGTACTGGGTTCGAGTCCCGGCCGGAACGAAAATCTTCCATGTAAATATTTCTCTTCTAATTTGAAGATTCTTTTTTTTTCAATTTCTTTCTTTTGCAAATATGGATTATTTATGTACGGAAGAAAATTCTGAGTCAGTTTAATCATTCGACCTATAGATTACAAAGATTTTAGATCAATAATTACTAAGGTGCATTTTTTGTTTTTATTATAATTAAGACACCGATCAACAGAGATCCGATAGTATATTGGCGAGAGCGTTGGGCTTCCATGAGTGTCGCCCTGGGTTCAAATCCCAGCCGGAAAGGAAATCTTAAATGCAAATATTTTTTTCTAATTTTATAATTCTTTTTTTTTTATTTTTCCCTTTTGCGAAGTCAGTCAGTCAGTCTGACAGTCAATCAGTCAAGCACTCAGTCATTCAGTCTCAGTCAGTCAGTCAGTCAGTCCAGTCCAGTCTCAGTCAGTCAGTCAGTCAGTCTCGGTCAGTCAGTCAGTCAGTCATTAAGTCAGTCAGTCAGTCAGGCAGTCAGTCAGTCGGTCAGCCTTATTCAGTCAGTCTGTCAGTCAGTCAGTCAGTCAGCCTTATTCAGTCAGTCAGTCAGTCAGCCTTATTCAGTCAGTCTGTCAGTCATCCTTATTCAGTCAGTCTGTCAGTCAGTCAGTCGGTCAGTCCTGTCCAGTCAGTTAGTCAGTCAAGCAGTCAGTCAGGTAGTCAAGCAGTCAGTCAGTCAGTGTCAGTCAGTCATTTAGTCATTCAGTCAGTCAGTGAAATAGCCAGTCAGAGAGTCAAGCAGTCAGTCAGTCAGTCTCAGTCAGTCAGTTATTCAGTCAGTCAGTCAGTCAGTCAGTCAGTCCAGTCTCAGTCAGTCAGTGAGTCAGTCCAGTCTCAGTCAGTCAGTCAGTGAGTCAGTCTGTCAGTCAGGCAGTATCAGTCAGGCAGTAAGACTCCGCGCGACAGAACTCCGATAGCCTAATGGCTAGACCGCTGGTCTTCCAAGCGAGTGGCCTGGGTTCGAGTCCCAGCCGGAGCGAATATTTTCAATGTATATATTTCTTTTCTAATTTGAAAATTCTTTTTTTTTTCAATTTCTTTCCTTTGAAATTATTATTGATTATTTATGTAGGGAGAAAAATTCTGAGTCAGTTTAATTATTCGACCTGTAAATTTCAAAGTGTTTGAATCAATAATTACCAAGGTGCATTTTTAGTTTTTATTATATTTAAGACTTCCATCGGCAGAGCTCCGATAGCCTAATGGCTAGACCGTTGGGTTCCAAGCGCGTGGTACTGGGTTCGAGTCCCGGCCGGAACGAAAATCTTCCATGTATATATTTCTCTTCTAATTTGAAGATTCTTTTTTTTTTTCAATTTCTTTCTTTTGCAAATATGGATTATTTATGTACGGAAGAAAATTCTGAGTCAGTTTAATCATTCGACCTTTAGATTTCAAAGATTTTAGATCAATAATTACTAAGGTGCATTTTTTGTTTTTATTATAATTAAGACACCGATCAACAGAGATCCGGTAGTATATTGGCGAGAGCGTTGGGCTTCCATGAGTGTCGCCCTGGGTTCAAATCCCAGCCGGAAAGGAAATCTTAAATGCAAATATTTTTTTTATAATTTTATAACTCTTTTTTTTTATTTTTCCCTTTTGCGAAGTCAGTCAGTCAGTCTGACAGTCAATCAGTCAAGCACTCATTCATTCAGTCTCAGTCAGTCAGTCCAGTCAGTCACTCAGTCAGTCAGTTAGTCCTTCAGCCAGTCAGTCAAGCAGTCAGTCATCTAGTCTCAGTCAGTCAGTCATTCAGTCAGTCAGTCAGTCAGGCAGTCAGTCAGTCAGTCAGTCGGTCAGTCCTGTGCAGTCAGTTAGTCACTAAAGCAGTCAGTCAGTCTCAGTCAGTCAGTCAGTCAGTCAGTCCAGTCCAGTCTCAGTCAGTCAGTCAGTCAGTCTCGGTCAGTCAGTCAGTCAGTCATTCAGTCAGTCAGTCAGTCAGGCAGTCAGTCAGTCGGTCAGCCTTATTCAGTCAGTCTGTCAGTCAGTCAGTCAGTCAGCCTTATTCAGTCAGTCTGTCAGTCATCCTTATTCAGTCAGTCTGTCAGTCAGTCAGTCGGTCAGTCCTGTCCAGTCAGTCAGTCAGTCCAGTCTCAGTCAGTCAGGCAGTTAGTCAGTCAGTCTCGGTCAGTCAGTGAGTCAGTCCAGTCTCAGTCAGTCAGTCAGTGAGTCAGTCTGTCAGTCAGGCAGTATCAGTCAGGCAGTAAGACTCCGCTCGACAGAACTCCGATAGCCTAATGGCTAGACCGCTGGTCTTCCAAGCGAGTAACTTGGGTTCGAGTCCCAGCCGGAGCGAATATCTTCAATGTATATATTTCTTTTCTAATTTGAAAATTCTTTTTTTTTCAATTTCTTTCCTTTGCAATTATTGATTATTTATGTAGGGAAGAAAATTCTGAGTCAGTTTAATTTTTCGACACGAAGATTTCAAAGTGTTTAAATAAACAATTACCAAGGTGCATTTTTTGTTTTTATTATATTTAAAACTCCCACCGACAGAGCTCCCATAGACTAATGGCTAGAGTGTTAGGCTTCCAAGCGAGTGGCCCTGGGTTCGAGTCCCAGCCTGGACGAAAATCTTCAATGTATACTTTTAGTTTCTAATTTGAAATTTCTTCTTCTTTTTTTTTTAATTTTTCTCTTTTGCGAATATTGATTATTTATGTAGGGAGAAAAATTCTGAGTCAGTTTAATTATTCGACCTGTAAATTTCAAAGTGTTTGAATCAATAATTACCAAGGTGCATTTTTTGTTTTTATTATATTTAAGACTTCCATCGACAGAGCTCCGATCCATCGACAGAGCTCCGATAGCCTAATGGCTAGACCGTTGGGTTCCTAGCGCGTGGTACTGGGTTCGAGTCCCGGCCGGAACGAAAATCTTCCATGTATATATTTCTCTTCTAATTTGAAGATTCTTTTTTTTTCAATTTCTTTCTTTTGCAAATATGGATTATTTATGTACGGAAGAAAATTCTGAGTCAGTTTAATCATTCGACCTTTAGATTTCAAAGATTTTAGATCAATAATTACTAAGGTGCATTTTTTGTTTTTATTATAATTAAGACACCGATCAACAGAGATCCGATAGTATATTGGCGAGAGCGTTGGGCTTCCATGAGTGTCGCCCTGGGTTCAAATCCCAGCCGGAATGGAAATCTTAAATGCAAATATTTTTTTCTAATTTTATAATTCTTTTTTTTTTATTTTTCCCTTTTGCGAAGTCAGTCAGTCAGTCTGACAGTCAATCAGTCAAGCACTCAGTCATTCAGTCTCAGTCAGTCAGTCCAGTCACTCAGTCACTCAGTCAGTCAGTTAGTCCTTCAGCCAGTCAGTCAAGCAGTCAGTCATTTAGTCTCAGCCAGTCAGTCATTCAGTCAGTCAGTCAGTCAGGCAGTCAGTCAGTCAGTCAGTCGGTCAGTCCTGTGCAGTCAGTTAGTCACTAAAGCAGTCAGTCAGTCTCAGTCAGTCAGTCAGTCCAGTCCAGTCTCAGTCAGTCAGTCAGTCAGTCTCGGTCAGTCAGTCAGTCAGTCATTCAGTCAGTCTGTCAGTCAGTCAGTCAGTCAGTCGGTCAGCCTTATTCAGTCAGTCTGTCAGTCAGTCAGTCTGTCAGTCATCCTTATTCAGTCAGTCTGTCAGTCAGTCAGTCGGTCAGTCCTGTCCAGTCAGTTAGTCAGTCAAGCAGTCAGTCAGGTAGTGTCAGTCAGTCATTTAGTCATTCAGTCAGTCAGTGAAATAGCCAGTCAGAGAGTCAAGCAGTCAGTCAGTCAGTCTCAGTCAGTCAGTCAGTCAGTCAGTCAGTCAGTCCAGTCTCAGTCAGTCAGGCAGTTAGTCAGTCAGTCTCGGTCAGTCAGTGAGTCAGTCAGTCAGTATCAGTCAGTCAGTGAGTCAGTCTGTCAGTCAGGCAGTATCAGTCAGGCAGTAAGACTCCGCTCGACAGAACTCCGATAGCCTAATGGCTAGACCGCTGGTCTTCCAAGCGAGTGGCCTGGGTTCGAGTCCCAGCCGGAGCGAATATCTTCAATGTATATATTTCTTTTCTAATTTGAAAATTCCTTTTTTTTCAATTTCTTTCCTTTGCAATTATTGATTATTTATGTAGGGAAGAAAATTCTGAGTCAGTTTAATTTTTCGACACGAAGATTTCAAAGTGCTTAAATAAACAATTACCAAGGTGCATTTTTTGTTTTTATTATATTTAAAACTCCCACCGACAGAGCTCCCATAGACTAATGGCTAGAGTGTTAGGCTTCCAAGCGAGTGGCCCTGGGTTCGAGTCCCAGCCTGAACGAAAATCTTCAAAGTATACTTATAGTTTCTAATTTGAAATTTCTTCTTCTTTTTTTTTAATTTTTCTCTTTTGCGAATATTGATTATTTATGTAGGGAGAAAAATTCTGAGTCAGTTTAATTATTCGACCTGTAAATTTCAAAGTGTTTGAATCAATAATTACCAAGGTGCATTTTTTGTTTTTATTATATTTAAGACCTCCATCGACAGAGCTACGATAGCCTAATGGCTAGACCGTTGGGTTCCTAGCGCGTGGTACTGGGTTCGAGTCCCGGCCGGAAAGGAAATCTTAAATGCAAATATTTTTTTCTCATTTTATAATTCTTTTTTTTTTATTTTTCCCTTTTGCGAAGTCAGTCAGTCAGTCTGACAGTCAATCAGTCAAGCACTCAGTCATTCAGTCTCAGTCAGTCAGTCAGTCAGTCAGTCGGTCAGTCCTGTGCAGTCAGTTAGTCACTAAAGCAGTCAGTCAGTCAGTCAGTCCAGTCCAGTCTCAGTCAGTCAGTCAGTCAGTCTCGGTCAGTCAGTCAGTCAGTCATTCAGTCAGTCAGTCAAGCAGTCAGTCAGTCGGTCAGCCTTATTCAGTCAGTCTGTCAGTCAGTCAGTCAGTCAGCCTTATTCAGTCAGTCTGTCAGTCATCCTTATTCAGTCAGTCTGTCAGTCAGTCAGTCGGTCAGTCCTGTCCAGTCAGTTAGTCAGTCAAGCAGTCAGTCAGGTAGTCAAGCAGTCAGTCAGTCAGTGTCAGTCAATCATTTAGTCATTCAGTCAGTCAGTGAAATAGCCAGTCAGAGAGTCAAGCAGTCAGTCTCAGTCAGTCAGTTAGTCAGTCAGTCAGTCAGTCAGTCAGTCAGTCCAGTCTCAGTCAGTCAGGCAGTTAGTCAGTCAGTCTCGGTCAGTCAGTGAGTCAGTCAGTCAGTGAGTCAGTCTGTCAGTCAGGCAGTATCAGTCAGGCAGTAAGACTCCGCTCGACAGAACTCCGATAGCCTAATGGCTAGACCGCTGGTCTTCCAAGCGAGTGGCCTGGGTTCGAGTCCCTACCGGAGCGAAAATCTTCAATGTATATATTTCTTTTCTAATTTGAAAATGCTTTTTTTTTCAATTTCTTTCCTTTGCAATTATTGATTATTTATGTAGGGAAGAAAATTCTGAGTCAGTTTAATTTTTCGACACGAAGATTTCAAAGTGTTTAAATAAACAATTACCAAGGTGCATTTTTTGTTTTTATTATATTTAAAACTCCCACCGACAGAGCTCCCATAGACTAATGGCTAGAGTGTTAGGCTTCCAAGCGAGTGGCCCTGGGTTCGAGTCCCAGCCTGAACGAAAATCTTCAATGTATGCTTTTAGTTTCTAATTTGAAATTTCTTCTTCTTTTTTTTTTAATTTTTCTCTTTTGCGAATATTGATTATTTATGTAGGGAGAAAAATTCTGAGTCAGTTTAATTATTCGACCTGTAAATTTCAAAGTGTTTGAATCAATAATTACCAAGGTGCATTTTTTGTTTTTATTATATTTAAGACTTCCATCGACAGAGCTCCGATAGCCTAATGGATAGACCGTTGGGTTCCAAGCGCGTGGTACTGGGTTCGAGTCCCGGCCGGAACGAAAATCTTCCATGTATATATTTCTCTTCTAATTTGAAGATTCTTTTTTTTTCAATTTCTTTCTTTTGCAAATATGGATTATTTATGTACGGAAGAAAATTCTGAGTCAGTTTAATCATTCGACCTTTAGATTTCAAAGATTTTAGATCAATAATTACTAAGGTGCATTTTTTGTTTTTATTATATTTAAGACACCGATCAACAGAGATCCGATAGTATATTGGCGAGAGCGTTGGGCTTCCATGAGTGTCGCCCTGGGTTCAAATCCCAGCCGGAATGGAAATCTTAAATGCAAATATTTTTTTCTAATTTTATAATTCTTTTTTTTTTATTTTTCCCTTTTGCGAAGTCAGTCAGTCAGTCTGACAGTCAATCAGTCAAGCACTCAGTCATTCAGTCTCAGTCAGTCAGTCCAGTCACTCAGTCACTCAGTCAGTCAGTTAGTCCTTCAGCCAGTCAGTCAAGCAGTCAGTCATTTAGTCTCAGCCAGTCAGTCATTCAGTCAGTCAGTCAGTCAGGCAGTCAGTCAGTCAGTCAGTCGGTCAGTCCTGTGCAGTCAGTTAGTCACTAAAGCAGTCAGTCAGTCTCAGTCAGTCAGTCAGTCCAGTCCAGTCTCAGTCAGTCAGTCAGTCAGTCTCGGTCAGTCAGTCAGTCAGTCATTCAGTCAGTCTGTCAGTCAGTCAGTCAGTCAGTCGGTCAGCCTTATTCAGTCAGTCTGTCAGTCAGTCAGTCTGTCAGTCATCCTTATTCAGTCAGTCTGTCAGTCAGTCAGTCGGTCAGTCCTGTCCAGTCAGTTAGTCAGTCAAGCAGTCAGTCAGGTAGTGTCAGTCAGTCATTTAGTCATTCAGTCAGTCAGTGAAATAGCCAGTCAGAGAGTCAAGCAGTCAGTCAGTCAGTCTCAGTCAGTCAGTCAGTCAATCAGTCAGTCAGTCCAGTCTCAGTCAGTCAGGCAGTTAGTCAGTCAGTCTCGGTCAGTCAGTCAGTATCAGTCAGTCAGTGAGTCAGTCTGTCAGTCAGGCAGTATCAGTCAGGCAGTAAGACTCCGCTCGACAGAGCTCCGATAGCCTAATGGCTAGACCGCTGGTCTTCCAAGCGAGTGGCCTGGGTTCGAGTCCCAGCCGGAGCGAATATCTTCAATGTATATATTTCTTTTCTAATTTGAAAATTCCTTTTTTTTCAATTTCTTTCCTTTGCAATTATTGATTATTTATGTAGGGAAGAAAATTCTGAGTCAGTTTAATTTTTCGACACGAAGATTTCAAAGTGCTTAAATAAACAATTACCAAGGTGCATTTTTTGTTTTTATTATATTTAAAACTCCCACCGACAGAGCTCCCATAGACTAATGGCTAGAGTGTTAGGCTTCCAAGCGAGTGGCCCTGGGTTCGAGTCCCAGCCTGAACGAAAATCTTCAAAGTATACTTATAGTTTCTAATTTGAAATTTCTTCTTCTTTTTTTTTAATTTTTCTCTTTTGCGAATATTGATTATTTATGTAGGGAGAAAAATTCTGAGTCAGTTTAATTATTCGACCTGTAAATTTCAAAGTGTTTGAATCAATAATTACCAAGGTGCATTTTTTGTTTTTATTATATTTAAGACCTCCATCGACAGAGCTACGATAGCCTAATGGCTAGACCGTTGGGTTCCTAGCGCGTGGTACTGGGTTCGAGTCCCGGCCGGAAAGGAAATCTTAAATGCAAATATTTTTTTCTCATTTTATAATTCTTTTTTTTTTATTTTTCCCTTTTGCGAAGTCAGTCAGTCAGTCTGACAGTCAATCAGTCAAGCACTCAGTCATTCAGTCTCAGTCAGTCAGTCAGTCAGTCAGTCGGTCAGTCCTGTGCAGTCAGTTAGTCACTAAAGCAGTCAGTCAGTCTCAGTCAGTCAGTCAGTCAGTCAGTCAGTCCAGTCCAGTCTCAGTCAGTCAGTCAGTCAGTCTCGGTCAGTCAGTCAGTCAGTCATTCAGTCAGTCAGTCAAGCAGTCAGTCAGTCGGTCAGCCTTATTCAGTCAGTCTGTCAGTCAGTCAGTCAGTCAGCCTTATTCAGTCAGTCTGTCAGTCATCCTTATTCAGTCAGTCTGTCGGTCAGTCCTGTCCAGTCAGTTAGTCAGTCAAGCAGTCAGTCAGGTAGTCAAGCAGTCAGTCAGTCAGTGTCAGTCAATCATTTAGTCATTCAGTCAGTCAGTGAAATAGCCAGTCAGAGAGTCAAGCAGTCAGTCTCAGTCAGTCAGTTAGTCAGTCAGTCAGTCAGTCCAGTCTCAGTCAGTCAGGCAGTTAGTCAGTCAGTCTCGGTCAGTCAGTGAGTCAGTCAGTCAGTGAGTCAGTCTGTCAGTCAGGCAGTATCAGTCAGGCAGTAAGACTCCGCTCGACAGAACTCCGATAGCCTAATGGCTAGACCGCTGGTCTTCCAAGCGAGTGGCCTGGGTTCGAGTCGATGCCGGAGCGAATATCTTCAATGTATATATTTCTTTTCTAATTTGAAAATGCTTTTTTTTTCAATTTCTTTCCTTTGCAATTATTGATTATTTATGTAGGGAAGAAAATTCTGAGTCAGTTTAATTTTTCGACACGAAGATTTCAAAGTGTTTAAATAAACAATTACCAAGGTGCATTTTTTGTTTTTATTATATTTAAAACTCCTACCGACAGAGCTCCCATAGACTAATGGCTAGAGTGTTAGGTTCCAAGCGAGTGGCCCTGGGTTCGAGTCCCAGCCTGAACGAAAATCTTCAATGTATACTTTTAGTTTCTAATTTGAAATTTCTTCTTCTTTTTTTTTTTAATTTTTCTCTTTTGCGAATATTGATTATTTATGTAGGGAGAAAAATTCTGAGTCAGTTTAATTATTCGAATTGTAAATTTCAAAGTGTTTGAATCAATAATTACCAAGGTGCATTTTTTGTTTTTATTATATTTAAGACTTCCATCGACAGAGCTCCGATAGCTAATGGCTAGACCGTTGGGTCCCAAGCGCGTGGTACTGGGTTCGAGTCCCGGCCGGAACGAAAATCTTCCATGTATATATTTCTCTTCTAATTTGAAGATTCTTTTTTTTTTTCAATTTCTTTCTTTTGCAAATATGGATTATTTATGTACGGAAGAAAATTCTGAGTCAGTTTAATCATTCGACCTTTAGATTTCAAAGATTTTAGATCAATAATTACTAAAGTGCATTTTTTGTTTTTATTATAATTAAGACACCGATCAACAGAGATCCGATAGTATATTGGCGAGAGCGTTGGGCTTCCATGAGTGTCGCCCTGGGTTCAAATCCCAGCCGGAAAGGAAATCTTAAATGCAAATATTTTTTATAATTCTTTTTTTTTTTTATTTTTCCCTTTTGCGAAGTCAGTCAGTCAGTCTGACAGTCAATCAGTCAAGCACTCAGTCATTCAGTCTCAGTCAGTCAGTCCAGTCAGTCAGTCACTCAGTCAGTCAGTTAGTCCTTCAGCCAGTCAGTCAAGCAGTCAGTCATTTAGTCTCAGTCAGTCAGTCATTCAGTCAGTCAGTCAGTCAGGCATAAAGTCAGTCAGTCAGTCGGTCAGTCCTGTGCAGTCAGTTAGTCACTAAAGCAGTCAGTCAGTCTCAGTCAGTCAGTCAGTCAGTCTCGGTCAGTCAGTCAGTCAGTCATTCAGTCAGTCAGTCAGTCAGGCAGTCAGTCAGTCTGTCAGCCTTATTCAGTCAGTCTGTCAGTCAGTCAGTCAGTCAGCCTTATTCAGTCAGTCTGTCAGTCATCCTTATTCAGTCAGTCAGTCCAGTCAGTCAGTCACTCAGTCAGTCAGTTAGTCCTTCAGCCAGTCAGTCAAGCAGTCAGTCATTTAGTCTCAGTCAGTCAGTCATTCAGTCAGTCAGTCAGTCAGGCAGTCAGTCAGTCAGTCAGTCGGTCAGTCCTGTGCAGTCAGTTAGTCACTAAAGCAGTCAGTCAGTCTCAGTCAGTCAGTCAGTCAGTCTCGGTCAGTCAGTCAGTCAGTCATTCAGTCAGTCAGTCAGTCAGGCAGTCAGTCAGTCTGTCAGCCTTATTCAGTCAGTCTGTCAGTCAGTCAGTCAGTCAGCCTTATTCAGTCAGTCTGTCAGTCATCCTTATTCAGTCAGTCTGTCAGTCAGTCAGTCGGTCAGTCCTGTCCAGTCAGTAAGTCAGTCAAGCAGTCAGTCAGGTAGTCAAGCAGTCAGTCAGTCAGTGTCAGTCAGTCATTTAGTCATACAGTCGGTCAGTGAAATAGCCAGTCAGAGAGTCAAGCAGTCAGTCAGTCAGTCTCAGTCAGTCAGTCAGTCAGTCCAGTCTCAGTCAGTCAGGCAGTTAGTCAGTCAGTCTCGGTCAGTCAGTGAGTCAGTCAGTCAGTATCAGTCAGTCAGTGAGTCAGTCTGTCAGTCAGGCAGTATCAGTCAGGCAGTAAGACTCCGCTCGACAGAACTCCGATAGCCTAATGGCTAGACCGCTGGTCTTCCAAGCGAGTGGCCTGGGTTCGAGTCCCAGCCGGAGCGAATATCTTCAATGTATATATTTCTTTTCTAATTTGAAAATTCTTTTTTTTTTCAATTTCTTTCCTTTGCAATTATTGATTATTTATGTAGGGAAGAAAATTCTGAGTCAGTTTAATTTTTCGACACGAAGATTTCAAAGTGTTTAAATAAACAATTACCAAGGTGCATTTTTTGTTTTTATTATATTTAAAACTCCCACCGACAGAGCTCCCATAGACTAATGGCTAGAGTGTTAGGCTTCCAAGCGAGTGGCCCTGGGTTCGAGTCCCAGCCTGAACGAAAAGCTTCAATGTATAGTTTTAGTTTCTAATTTGAAATTTCTTCTTCTTTTTTTTTTAATTTTTCTCTTTTGCGAATATTGATTATTTATGTAGGGAGAAAAATTCTGAGTCAGTTTAATTATTCGACCTGTAAATTTCAAAGTGTTTGAATCAATAATTACCAAGGTGCATTTTTTGTTTTTATTATATTTAAGACTTCCATCGACAGAGCTCCGATAGCCTAATGGCTAGACCGTTGGGTTCCAAGCGCGTGGTACTGGGTTCGAGTCCCGGCCGGAACGAAAATCTTCCATGTATATATTTCTCTTCTAATTTGAAGATTCTTTTTTTTTTCAATTTCTTTCTTTTGCAAATATGGATTATTTATGTACGGAAGAAAATTCTGAGTCAGTTTAATCATTCGACCTTTAGATTTCAAAGATTTTAGATCAATATTTACTAAGGTGCATTTTTTGTTTTTATTATAATTAAGACACCGATCAACAGAGATCCGATAGTATATTGGCGAGAGCGTTGGGCTTCCATGAGTGTCGCCCTTGGTTCAAATCCCAGCCGGAATGGAAATCTTAAATGCAAATATTTTTTTCTAATTTTATAATTCTTTTTTTTTTATTTTTCCCTTTTGCGAAGTCAGTCAGTCAGTCTGACAGTCAATCAGTCAAGCACTCAGTCATTCAGTCTCAGTCAGTCAGTCCAGTCAGTCAGTCACTCAGTCAGTCAGTTAGTCCTCCAGCCAGTCAGTCAAGCAGTCAGTCATTTAGTCTCAGCCAGTCAGTCATTCAGTCAGTCAGTCAGTCAGGCAGTCAGTCAGTCAGTCAGTCGGTCAGTCCTGTGCAGTCAGTTAGTCACTAAAGCAGTCAGTCAGTCTCAGTCAGTCAGTCAGTCAGTCAGTCCAGTCCAATCTCAGTCAGTCAGTCAGTCAGTCTCGGTCAGTCAGTCAGTCAGTCATTCAGTCAGTCTGTCAGTCAGGCAGTCAGTCAGTCGGTCAGCCTTATTCAGTCAGTCTGTCAGTCAGTCAGTCTGTCAGTCATCCTTATTCAGTCAGTCTGTCAGTCAGTCAGTCGGTCAGTCCTGTCCAGTCAGTTAGTCAGTCAAGCAGTCAGTCAGTCAGTGTCAGTCAGTCATTTAGTCATTCAGTCAGTCAGTGAAATAGCCAGTCAGAGAGTCAAGCAGTCAGTCAGTCAGTCTCAGTCAGTCAGTTAGTCAGTCAGTCAGTCAGTCAGTCAGTCAGTCCAGTCTCAGTCAGTCAGGCAGTTAGTCAGTCAGTCTCGGTCAGTCAGTGAGTCAGTCAGTCAGTATCAGTCAGTCAGTGAGTCAGTCTGTCAGTCAGGCAGTATCAGTCAGGCAGTAAGACTCCGCTCGACAGAACTCCGATAGCCTAATGGCTAGACCGCTGGTCTTCCAAGCGAGTGGCCTGGGTTCGAGTCGATGCCGGAGCGAATATCTTCAATGTATATATTTCTTTTCTAATTTGAAAATGCTTTTTTTTTTCAATTTCTTTCCTTTGCAATTATTGATTATTTATGTAGGGAAGAAAATTCTGAGTCAGTTTAATTTTTCGACACGAAGATTTCAAAGTGTTTAAATAAACAATTACCAAGGTGCATTTTTTGTTTTTATTATATTTAAAACTCCCACCGACAGAGCTCCCATAGACTAATGGCTAGAGTGTTAGGTTCCAAGCGAGTGGCCCTGGGTTCGAGTCTCAGCCTGAACGAAAATCTTCAATGTATACTTTTAGTTTCTAATTTGAAATTTCTTCTTCTTTTTTTTTTAATTTTTCTCTTTTGCGAATATTGATTATTTATGTAGGGAGAAAAATTCTGAGTCAGTTTAATTATTCGAATTGTAAATTTCAAAGTGTTTGAATCAATAATTACCAAGGTGCATTTTTTGTTTTTATTATATTTAAGACTTCCATCGACAGAGCTCCGATAGCTAATGGCTAGACCGTTGGGTCCCAAGCGCGTGGTACTGGGTTCGAGTCCCGGCCGGAACGAAAATCTTCCATGTATATATTTCTCTTCTAATTTGAAGATTCTTTTTTTTTTCAATTTCTTTCTTTTGCAAATATGGATTATTTATGTACGGAAGAAAATTCTGAGTCAGTTTAATCATTCGACCTTTAGATTTCAAAGATTTTAGATCAATAATTACTAAGGTGCATTTTTTGTTTTTATTATAATTAAGACACCGATCAACAGAGATCCGATAGTATATTGGCGAGAGCGTTGGGCTTCCATGAGTGTCGCCCTGGGTTCAAATCCCAGCCGGAAAGGAAATCTTAAATGCAAATATTTTTTATAATTCTTTTTTTTTTTTTTTTTCCCTTTTGCGAAGTCAGTCAGTCAGTCTGACAGTCAATCAGTCAAGCACTCAGTCATTCAGTCTCAGTCAGTCAGTCCAGTCAGTCAGTCACTCAGTCAGTCAGTTAGTCCTTCAGCCAGTCAGTCAAGCAGTCAGTCATTTAGTCTCAGTCAGTCAGTCATTCAGTCAGTCAGTCAGTCAGGCATAAAGTCAGTCAGTCAGTCGGTCAGTCCTGTGCAGTCAGTTAGTCACTAAAGCAGTCAGTCAGTCTCAGTCAGTCAGTCAGTCAGTCTCGGTCAGTCAGTCAGTCAGTCATTCAGTCAGTCAGTCAGTCAGGCAGTCAGTCAGTCTGTCAGCCTTATTCAGTCAGTCTGTCAGTCAGTCAGTCAGTCAGCCTTATTCAGTCAGTCTGTCAGTCATCCTTATTCAGTCAGTCAGTCCAGTCAGTCAGTCACTCAGTCAGTCAGTTAGTCCTTCAGCCAGTCAGTCAAGCAGTCAGTCATTTAGTCTCAGTCAGTCAGTCATTCAGTCAGTCAGTCAGTCAGGCAGTCAGTCAGTCAGTCAGTCGGTCAGTCCTGTGCAGTCAGTTAGTCACTAAAGCAGTCAGTCAGTCTCAGTCAGTCAGTCAGTCAGTCTCGGTCAGTCAGTCAGTCAGTCATTCAGTCAGTCAGTCAGTCAGGCAGTCAGTCAGTCTGTCAGCCTTATTCAGTCAGTCTGTCAGTCAGTCAGTCAGTCAGCCTTATTCAGTCAGTCTGTCAGTCATCCTTATTCAGTCAGTCTGTCAGTCAGTCAGTCGGTCAGTCCTGTCCAGTCAGTTAGTCAGTCAAGCAGTCAGTCAGGTAGTCAAGCAGTCAGTCAGTCAGTGTCAGTCAGTCATTTAGTCATACAGTCGGTCAGTGAAATAGCCAGTCAGAGAGTCAAGCAGTCAGTCAGTCAGTCTCAGTCAGTCAGTCAGTCAGTCCAGTCTCAGTCAGTCAGGCAGTTAGTCAGTCAGTCTCGGTCAGTCAGTGAGTCAGTCAGTCAGTATCAGTCAGTCAGTGAGTCAGTCTGTCAGTCAGGCAGTATCAGTCAGGCAGTAAGACTCCGCTCGACAAAACTCCGATAGCCTAATGGCTAGACCGCTGGTCTTCCAAGCGAGTGGCCTGGGTTCGAGTCCCAGCCGGAGCGAATATCTTCAATGTATATATTTCTTTTCTAATTTGAAAATTCTTTTTTTTTTCAATTTCTTTCCTTTGCAATTATTGATTATTTATGTAGGGAAGAAAATTCTGAGTCAGTTTAATTTTTCGACACGAAGATTTCAAAGTGTTTAAATAAACAATTACCAAGGTGCATTTTTTGTTTTTATTATATTTAAAACTCCCACCGACAGAGCTCCCATAGACTAATGGCTAGAGTGTTAGGTTCCAAGCGAGTGGCCCTGGGTTCGAGTCTCAGCCTGAACGAAAATCTTCAATGTATACTTTTAGTTTCTAATTTGAAATTTCTTCTTCTTTTTTTTTTAATTTTTCTCTTTTGCGAATATTGATTATTTATGTAGGGAGAAAAATTCTGAGTCAGTTTAATTATTCGAATTGTAAATTTCAAAGTGTTTGAATCAATAATTACCAAGGTGCATTTTTTGTTTTTATTATATTTAAGACTTCCATCGACAGAGCTCCGATAGCTAATGGCTAGACCGTTGGGTCCCAAGCGCGTGGTACTGGGTTCGAGTCCCGGCCGGAACGAAAATCTTCCATGTATATATTTCTCTTCTAATTTGAAGATTCTTTTTTTTTTCAATTTCTTTCTTTTGCAAATATGGATTATTTATGTACGGAAGAAAATTCTGAGTCAGTTTAATCATTCGACCTTTAGATTTCAAAGATTTTAGATCAATAATTACTAAGGTGCATTTTTTGTTTTTATTATAATTAAGACACCGATCAACAGAGATCCGATAGTATATTGGCGAGAGCGTTGGGCTTCCATGAGTGTCGCCCTGGGTTCAAATCCCAGCCGGAAAGGAAATCTTAAATGCAAATATTTTTTATAATTCTTTTTTTTTTTTTTTTTTTCCCTTTTGCGAAGTCAGTCAGTCAGTCTGACAGTCAATCAGTCAAGCACTCAGTCATTCAGTCTCAGTCAGTCAGTCCAGTCAGTCAGTCACTCAGTCAGTCAGTTAGTCCTTCAGCCAGTCAGTCAAGCAGTCAGTCATTTAGTCTCAGTCAGTCAGTCATTCAGTCAGTCAGTCAGTCAGGCATAAAGTCAGTCAGTCAGTCGGTCAGTCCTGTGCAGTCAGTTAGTCACTAAAGCAGTCAGTCAGTCTCAGTCAGTCAGTCAGTCAGTCTCGGTCAGTCAGTCAGTCAGTCATTCAGTCAGTCAGTCAGTCAGGCAGTCAGTCAGTCTGTCAGCCTTATTCAGTCAGTCTGTCAGTCAGTCAGTCAGTCAGCCTTATTCAGTCAGTCTGTCAGTCATCCTTATTCAGTCAGTCAGTCCAGTCAGTCAGTCACTCAGTCAGTCAGTTAGTCCTTCAGCCAGTCAGTCAAGCAGTCAGTCATTTAGTCTCAGTCAGTCAGTCATTCAGTCAGTCAGTCAGTCAGGCAGTCAGTCAGTCAGTCAGTCGGTCAGTCCTGTGCAGTCAGTTAGTCACTAAAGCAGTCAGTCAGTCTCAGTCAGTCAGTCAGTCAGTCTCGGTCAGTCAGTCAGTCAGTCATTCAGTCAGTCAGTCAGTCAGGCAGTCAGTCAGTCTGTCAGCCTTATTCAGTCAGTCTGTCAGTCAGTCAGTCAGTCAGCCTTATTCAGTCAGTCTGTCAGTCATCCTTATTCAGTCAGTCTGTCAGTCAGTCAGTCGGTCAGTCCTGTCCAGTCAGTTAGTCAGTCAAGCAGTCAGTCAGGTAGTCAAGCAGTCAGTCAGTCAGTGTCAGTCAGTCATTTAGTCATACAGTCGGTCAGTGAAATAGCCAGTCAGAGAGTCAAGCAGTCAGTCAGTCAGTCTCAGTCAGTCAGTCAGTCAGTCCAGTCTCAGTCAGTCAGGCAGTTAGTCAGTCAGTCTCGGTCAGTCAGTGAGTCAGTCAGTCAGTATCAGTCAGTCAGTGAGTCAGTCTGTCAGTCAGGCAGTATCAGTCAGGCAGTAAGACTCCGCTCGACAAAACTCCGATAGCCTAATGGCTAGACCGCTGGTCTTCCAAGCGAGTGGCCTGGGTTCGAGTCCCAGCCGGAGCGAATATCTTCAATGTATATATTTCTTTTCTAATTTGAAAATTCTTTTTTTTTTCAATTTCTTTCCTTTGCAATTATTGATTATTTATGTAGGGAAGAAAATTCTGAGTCAGTTTAATTTTTCGACACGAAGATTTCAAAGTGTTTAAATAAACAATTACCAAGGTGCATTTTTTGTTTTTATTATATTTAAAACTCCCACCGACAGAGCTCCCATAGACTAATGGCTAGAGTGTTAGGCTTCCAAGCGAGTGGCCCTGGGTTCGAGTCCCAGCCTGAACGAAAATCTTCAATGTATAGTTTTAGTTTCTAATTTGAAATTTCTTCTTCTTTTTTTTTTAATTTTTCTCTTTTGCGAATATTGATTATTTATGTAGGGAGAAAAATTCTGAGTCAGTTTAATTATTCGACCTGTAAATTTCAAAGTGTTTGAATCAATAATTACCAAGGTGCATTTTTTGTTTTTATTATATTTAAGACTTCCATCGACAGAGCTCCGATAGCCTAATGGCTAGACCGTTGGGTTCCAAGCGCGTGGTACTGGGTTCGAGTCCCGGTCGGAACGAAAATCTTCCATGTATATATTTCTCTTCTAATTTGAAGATTCTTTTTTTTTTCAATTTCTTTCTTTTGCAAATATGGATTATTTATGTACGGAAGAAAATTCTGAGTCAGTTTAATCATTCGACCTTTAGATTTCAAAGATTTTAGATCAATAATTACTAAGGTGCATTTTTTGTTTTTATTATAATTAAGACACCGATCAACAGAGATCCAATAGTATATTGGCGAGAGCGTCGGGCTTCCATGAGTGTCGCCCTGGGTTCAAATCCCAGCCGGAAAGGAAATCTTAAATGCAAATATTGTTTTCTAATTTTATAATTCTTTTTTTTTTATTTTTCCCTTTTGCGAAGTCAGTCAGTCAGTCTGACAGTCAATCAGTCAAGCACTCAGTCATTCAGTCTCAGTCAGTCAGTCCAGTCAGTCAGTCACTCAGTCAGTCAGTTAGTCCTTCAGCCAGTCAGTCAAGCAGTCAGTCATTTAGTCTCAGTCAGTCAGTCATTCAGTCAGTCAGTCAGTCAGGCAGTCAGTCAGTCAGTCAGTCGGTCAGTCCTGTGCAGTCAGTTAGTCACTAAAGCAGTCAGTCAGTCTCAGTCAGTCAGTCAGTCAGTCAGTCCAGTCCAGTCTCAGTCAGTTAGTCACTAAAGCAGTCAGTCAGTCTCAGTCAGTCAGTCAGTCAGTCAGTCCAGTCCAGTCTCAGTCAGTCAGTCAGTCAGTCTCGGTCAGTCAGTCAGTCAGTCATTTAGTCAGTCAGTCAGTCAGGCAGTCAGTCAGTCGGTCAGCCTTATTCAGTCAGTCTGTCAGTCAGTCAGTCAGTCAGCCTTATTCAGTCAGTCTGTCAGTCATCCTTATTCAGTCAGTCTGTCAGTCAGTCAGTCGGTCAGTCCTGTCCAGTCAGTTAGTCAGTCAAGCAGTCAGGCAGGTAGTCAAGCAGTCAGTCAGTCAGTGTCAGTCAGTCATTTAGTCATTCAGTCAGTCAGTGAAATAGCCAGTCAGAGAGTCAAGCAGTCAGTCAGTCAGTCTCAGTCAGTCAGTTAGTCAGTCAGTCAGTCAGTCAGTCAGTCAGTCCAGTCTCACTCAGTCAGGCAGTTAGTCAGTCAGTCTCGGTCAGTCAGTGAGTCAGTCAGTCAGTATCAGTCAGTCAGTGAGTCAGTCTGTCAGTCAGGCAGTATCAGTCAGGCAGTAAGACTCCGCTCGACAGAACTCCGATAGCCTAATGGCTAGACCGCTGGTCTTCCAAGCGAGTGGCCTGGGTTCGAGTCCCTACCGGAGCGAATATCTTCAATGTATATATTTCTTTTCTAATTTGAAAATGCTTTTTTTTTCAATTTCTTTCCTTTGCAATTATTGATTATTTATGTAGGGAAGAAAATTCTGAGTCAGTTTAATTTTTCGACACGAAGATTTCAAAGTGTTTAAATAAACAATTACCAAGGTGCATTTTTTGTTTTTATTATATTTAAAACTCCCACCGACAGAGCTCCCATAGACTAATGGCTAGAGTGTTAGGCTTCCAAGCGAGTGGCCCTGGGTTCGAGTCCCAGCCTGAACGAAAATCTTCAATGTATACTTTTATTTTCTAATTTGAAATTTCTTCTTCTTTTTTTTTAATTTTTCTCTTTTGCGAATATTGATTATTTATGTAGGGAGAAAAATTCTGAGTCAGTTTAATTATTCGACCTGTAAATTTCAAAGTGTTTGAATCAATAATTACCAAGGTGCATTTTTTGTTTTTATTATATTTAAGACTTCCATCGACAGAGCTTCGATAGCCTAATGGCTAGACCGTTGGGTTCCAAGCGCGTGGTACTGGGTTCGAGTCCCGGCCGGAACGAAAATCTTCCATGTATATATTTCTCTTCTAATTTGAAGATTCTTTTTTTTTCAATTTCTTTCTTTTGCAAATATGGATTATTTATGTACGGAAGAAAATTCTGAGTCAGTTTAATCATTCGACCTTTAGATTTCAAAGATTTTAGATCAATAATTACTAAGGTGCATTTTTTGTTTTTATTATAATTAAGACACCGATCAACAGAGATCCGATAGTATATTGGCGAGAGCGTTGGGCTTCCATGAGTGTCGCCCTGGGTTCAAATCCCAGCCGGAAAGGAAATCTTAAATGCAAATAATTTTTCTAATTTTATAATTCTTTTTTTTTTATTTTTCCCTTTTGCGAAGTCAGTCAGTCAGTCTGACAGTCAATCAGTCAAGCACTCAGTCATTCAGTCTCAGTCAGTCAGTCCAGTCAGTCAGTCACTCAGTCAGTCAGTTAGTCCTTCAGCCAGTCAGTCAAGCAGTCAGTCATTTAGTCTCAGTCAGTCAGTCATTCAGTCAGTCAGTCAGTCAGGCAGTCAGTCAGTCAGTCAGTCAGTCAGTCAGGCAGTCAGTCAGTCAGTCAGTCGGTCAGTCCTGTGCAGTCAGTTAGTCACTAAAGCAGTCAGTCAGTCTCAGTCAGTCAGTCAGTCAGTCTCGGTCAGTCAGTCAGTCAGTCATTCAGTCAGTCAGTCAGTCAGGCAGTCAGTCAGTCTGTCAGCCTTATTCAGTCAGTCTGTCAGTCAGTCAGTCAGTCAGCCTTATTCAGTCAGTCTGTCAGTCATCCTTATTCAGTCAGTCTGTCAGTCAGTCAGTCGGTCAGTCCTGTCCAGTCAGTCATTTAGTCATACAGTCAGTCAGTGAAATAGCCAGTCAGAGAGTCAAGCAGTCAGTCAGTCAGTGTCAGTCAGTCATTTAGTCATACAGTCAGTCAGTGAAATAGCCAGTCAGAGAGTCAAGCAGTCAGTCAGTCAGTCTCAGTCAGTCAGTTAGTCAGTCAGTCAGTCAGTCAGTCAGTCAGTCCAGTCTCACTCAGTCAGGCAGTTAGTCAGTCAGTCTCGGTCAGTCAGTGAGTCAGTCAGTCAGTATCAGTCAGTCAGTGAGTCAGTCTGTCAGTCAGGCAGTATCAGTCAGGCAGTAAGACTCCGCTCGACAGAACTCCGATAGCCTAATGGCTAGACCGCTGGTCTTCCAAGCGAGTGGCCTGGGTTCGAGTCCCAGCCGGAGCGAATATCTTCAATGTATATATTTCTTTTCTAATTTGAAAATTCTTTTTTTTTTCAATTTCTTTCCTTTGCAATTATTGATTATTTATGTACTGAAGAAAATTCTGAGTCAGTTTAATTTTTCGACACGAAGATTTCAAAGTGTTTAAATAAACAATTACCAAGGTGCATTTTTTGTTTTTATTATATTTAAAACTCCCACCGACAGAGCTCCCATAGACTAATGGCTAGAGTGTTAGGCTTCCAAGCGAGTGGCCCTGGGTTCGAGTCCCAGCCTGAACGAAAATCTTCAAAGTATAATTTTAGTTTCTAATTTGAAATTTCTTCTTCTTTTTTTTTTAATTTTTCTCTTTTGCGAATATTGATTATTTATGTAGGGAGAAAAATTCTGAGTCAGTTTAATTATTCGACCTGTAAATTTCAAAGTGTTTGAATCAATAATTACCAAGGTGCATTTTTTGTTTTTATTATATTTAAGACTTCCATCGACAGAGCTCCGATAGCCTAATGGCTAGACCGTTGGGTTCCAAGCGCGTGGTACTGGGTTCGAGTCCCGGCCGGAACGAAAATCTTCCATGTATATATTTCTCTTCTAATTTGAAGATTCTTTTTTTTTTTCAATTTCTTTCTTTTGCAAATATGGATTATTTATGTACGGAAGAAAATTCTGAGTCAGTTTAATCATTCGACCTTTAGATTTCAAAGATTTTAGATCAATAATTACTAAGGTGCATTTTTTGTTTTTATTATAATTAAGACACCGATCAACAGAGATCCGATAGTATATTGGCGAGAGCGTTGGGCTTCCATGAGTGTCGCCCTGGGTTCAAATCCCAGCCGGAAAGGAAATCTTAAATGCAAATATTTTTTATAATTCTTTTTTTTTTATTTTTCCCTTTTGCGAAGTCAGTCAGTCAGTCTGACAGTCAATCAGTCAAGCACTCAGTCATTCAGTCTCAGTCAGTCAGTCCAGTCAGTCAGTCACTCAGTCAGTCAGTTAGTCCTTCAGCCAGTCAGTCAAGCAGTCAGTCATTTAGTCTCAGTCAGTCAGTCATTCAGTCAGTCAGTCAGTCAGGCATAAAGTCAGTCAGTCAGTCGGTCAGTCCTGTGCAGTCAGTTAGTCACTAAAGCAGTCAGTCAGTCTCAGTCAGTCAGTCAGTCAGTCTCGGTCAGTCAGTCAGTCAGTCATTCAGTCAGTCAGTCAGTCAGGCAGTCAGTCAGTCTGTCAGCCTTATTCAGTCAGTCTGTCAGTCAGTCAGTCAGTCAGCCTTATTCAGTCAGTCTGTCAGTCATCCTTATTCAGTCAGTCAGTCCAGTCAGTCAGTCACTCAGTCAGTCAGTTAGTCCTTCAGCCAGTCAGTCAAGCAGTCAGTCATTTAGTCTCAGTCAGTCAGTCATTCAGTCAGTCAGTCAGTCAGGCAGTCAGTCAGTCAGTCAGTCGGTCAGTCCTGTGCAGTCAGTTAGTCACTAAAGCAGTCAGTCAGTCTCAGTCAGTCAGTCAGTCAGTCTCGGTCAGTCAGTCAGTCAGTCATTCAGTCAGTCAGTCAGTCAGGCAGTCAGTCAGTCTGTCAGCCTTATTCAGTCAGTCTGTCAGTCAGTCAGTCAGTCAGCCTTATTCAGTCAGTCTGTCAGTCATCCTTATTCAGTCAGTCTGTCAGTCAGTCAGTCGGTCAGTCCTGTCCAGTCAGTTAGTCAGTCAAGCAGTCAGTCAGGTAGTCAAGCAGTCAGTCAGTCAGTGTCAGTCAGTCATTTAGTCATACAGTCGGTCAGTGAAATAGCCAGTCAGAGAGTCAAGCAGTCAGTCAGTCAGTCTCAGTCAGTCAGTCAGTCAGTCCAGTCTCAGTCAGTCAGGCAGTTAGTCAGTCAGTCTCGGTCAGTCAGTGAGTCAGTCAGTCAGTATCAGTCAGTCAGTGAGTCAGTCTGTCAGTCAGGCAGTATCAGTCAGGCAGTAAGACTCCGCTCGACAAAACTCCGATAGCCTAATGGCTAGACCGCTGGTCTTCCAAGCGAGTGGCCTGGGTTCGAGTCCCAGCCGGAGCGAATATCTTCAATGTATATATTTCTTTTCTAATTTGAAAATTCTTTTTTTTTTCAATTTCTTTCCTTTGCAATTATTGATTATTTATGTAGGGAAGAAAATTCTGAGTCAGTTTAATTTTTCGACACGAAGATTTCAAAGTGTTTAAATAAACAATTACCAAGGTGCATTTTTTGTTTTTATTATATTTAAAACTCCCACCGACAGAGCTCCCATAGACTAATGGCTAGAGTGTTAGGCTTCCAAGCGAGTGGCCCTGGGTTCGAGTCCCAGCCTGAACGAAAATCTTCAATGTATAGTTTTAGTTTCTAATTTGAAATTTCTTCTTCTTTTTTTTTTAATTTTTCTCTTTTGCGAATATTGATTATTTATGTAGGGAGAAAAATTCTGAGTCAGTTTAATTATTCGACCTGTAAATTTCAAAGTGTTTGAATCAATAATTACCAAGGTGCATTTTTTGTTTTTATTATATTTAAGACTTCCATCGACAGAGCTCCGATAGCCTAATGGCTAGGCCGTTGGGTTCCAAGCGCGTGGTACTGGGTTCGAGTCCCGGTCGGAACGAAAATCTTCCATGTATATATTTCTCTTCTAATTTGAAGATTCTTTTTTTTTTCAATTTCTTTCTTTTGCAAATATGGATTATTTATGTACGGAAGAAAATTCTGAGTCAGTTTAATCATTCGACCTTTAGATTTCAAAGATTTTAGATCAATAATTACTAAGGTGCATTTTTTGTTTTTATTATAATTAAGACACCGATCAACAGAGATCCGATAGTATATTGGCGAGAGCGTCGGGCTTCCATGAGTGTCGCCCTGGGTTCAAATCCCAGCCGGAAAGGAAATCTTAAATGCAAATATTGTTTTCTAATTTTATAATTCTTTTTTTTTTATTTTTCCCTTTTGCGAAGTCAGTCAGTCAGTCTGACAGTCAATCAGTCAAGCACTCAGTCATTCAGTCTCAGTCAGTCAGTCCAGTCAGTCAGTCACTCAGTCAGTCAGTTAGTCCTTCAGCCAGTCAGTCAAGCAGTCAGTCATTTAGTCTCAGTCAGTCAGTCATTCAGTCAGTCAGTCAGTCAGGCAGTCAGTCAGTCAGTCAGTCGGTCAGTCCTGTGCAGTCAGTTAGTCACTAAAGCAGTCAGTCAGTCTCAGTCAGTCAGTCAGTCAGTCAGTCCAGTCCAGTCTCAGTCAGTTAGTCACTAAAGCAGTCAGTCAGTCTCAGTCAGTCAGTCAGTCAGTCAGTCCAGTCCAGTCTCAGTCAGTCAGTCAGTCAGTCTCGGTCAGTCAGTCAGTCAGTCATTCAGTCAGTCAGTCAGTCAGGCAGTCAGTCAGTCGGTCAGCCTTATTCAGTCAGTCTGTCAGTCAGTCAGTCAGTCAGCCTTATTCAGTCAGTCTGTCAGTCATCCTTATTCAGTCAGTCTGTCAGTCAGTCAGTCGGTCAGTCCTGTCCAGTCAGTTAGTCAGTCAAGCAGTCAGTCAGGTAGTCAAGCAGTCAGTCAGTCAGTGTCAGTCAGTCATTTAGTCATTCAGTCAGTCAGTGAAATAGCCAGTCAGAGAGTCAAGCAGTCAGTCAGTCAGTCTCAGTCAGTCAGTTAGTCAGTCAGTCAGTCAGTCAGTCAGTCAGTCCAGTCTCACTCAGTCAGGCAGTTAGTCAGTCAGTCTCGGTCAGTCAGTGAGTCAGTCAGTCAGTATCAGTCAGTCAGTGAGTCAGTCTGTCAGTCAGGCAGTATCAGTCAGGCAGTAAGACTCCGCTCGACAGAACTCCGATAGCCTAATGGCTAGACCGCTGGTCTTCCAAGCGAGTGGCCTGGGTTCGAGTCCCTACCGGAGCGAATATCTTCAATGTATATATTTCTTTTCTAATTTGAAAATGCTTTTTTTTTCAATTTCTTTCCTTTGCAATTATTGATTATTTATGTAGGGAAGAAAATTCTGAGTCAGTTTAATTTTTCGACACGAAGATTTCAAAGTGTTTAAATAAACAATTACCAAGGTGCATTTTTTGTTTTTATTATATTTAAAACTCCCACCGACAGAGCTCCCATAGACTAATGGCTAGAGTGTTAGGCTTCCAAGCGAGTGGCCCTGGGTTCGAGTCCCAGCCTGAACGAAAATCTTCAATGTATACTTTTATTTTCTAATTTGAAATTTCTTCTTCTTTTTTTTTAATTTTTCTCTTTTGCGAATATTGATTATTTATGTAGGGAGAAAAATTCTGAGTCAGTTTAATTATTCGACCTGTAAATTTCAAAGTGTTTGAATCAATAATTACCAAGGTGCATTTTTTGTTTTTATTATATTTAAGACTTCCATCGACAGAGCTCCGATAGCCTAATGGCTAGACCGTTGGGTTCCAAGCGCTTGGTACTGGGTTCGAGTCCCGGCCGGAACGAAAATCTTCCATGTATATATTTCTCTTCTAATTTGAAGATTCTTTTTTTTTCAATTTCTTTCTTTTGCAAATATGGATTATTTATGTACGGAAGAAAATTCTGAGTCAGTTTAATCATTCGACCTTTAGATTTCAAAGATTTTAGATCAATAATTACTAAGGTGCATTTTTTGTTTTTATTATAATTAAGACACCGATCAACAGAGATCCGATAGTATATTGGCGAGAGCGTTGGGCTTCCATGAGTGTCGCCCTGGGTTCAAATCCCAGCCGGAAAGGAAATCTTAAATGCAAATAATTTTTCTAATTTTATAATTCTTTTTTTTTTATTTTTCCCTTTTGCGAAGTCAGTCAGTCAGTCTGACAGTCAATCAGTCAAGCACTCAGTCATTCAGTCTCAGTCAGTCAGTCCAGTCAGTCAGTCACTCAGTCAGTCAGTTAGTCCTTCAGCCAGTCAGTCAAGCAGTCAGTCATTTAGTCTCAGTCAGTCAGTCATTCAGTCAGTCAGTCAGTCAGTCAGGCAGTCAGTCAGTCAGTCAGTCGGTCAGTCCTGTGCAGTCAGTTAGTCACTAAAGCAGTCAGTCAGTCTCAGTCAGTCAGTCAGTCAGTCTCGGTCAGTCAGTCAGTCAGTCATTCAGTCAGTCAGTCAGTCAGGCAGTCAGTCAGTCTGTCAGCCTTATTCAGTCAGTCTGTCAGTCAGTCAGTCAGTCAGCCTTATTCAGTCAGTCTGTCAGTCATCCTTATTCAGTCAGTCTGTCAGTCAGTCAGTCGGTCAGTCCTGTCCAGTCAGTCATTTAGTCATACAGTCAGTCAGTGAAATAGCCAGTCAGAGAGTCAAGCAGTCAGTCAGTCAGTGTCAGTCAGTCATTTAGTCATACAGTCAGTCAGTGAAATAGCCAGTCAGAGAGTCAAGCAGTCAGTCAGTCAGTCTCAGTCAGTCAGTTAGTCAGTCAGTCAGTCAGTCAGTCAGTCAGTCCAGTCTCACTCAGTCAGGCAGTTAGTCAGTCAGTCTCGGTCAGTCAGTGAGTCGGTCAGTCAGTGAGTCAGTCAGTCAGTATCAGTCAGTCAGTGAGTCAGTCTGTCAGTCAGGCAGTATCAGTCAGGCAGTAAGACTCCGCTCGACAGAACTCCGATAGCCTAATGGCTAGACCGCTGGTCTTCCAAGCGAGTGGCCTGGGTTCGAGTCCCAGCCGGAGCGAATATCTTCAATGTATATATTTCTTTTCTAATTTGAAAATTCTTTTTTTTTTCAATTTCTTTCCTTTGCAATTATTGATTATTTATGTACTGAAGAAAATTCTGAGTCAGTTTAATTTTTCGACACGAAGATTTCAAAGTGTTTAAATAAACAATTACCAAGGTGCATTTTTTGTTTTTATTATATTTAAAACTCCCACCGACAGAGCTCCCATAGACTAATGGCTAGAGTGTTAGGCTTCCAAGCGAGTGGCCCTGGGTTCGAGTCCCAGCCTGAACGAAAATCTTCAAAGTATAATTTTAGTTTCTAATTTGAAATTTCTTCTTCTTTTTTTTTTAATTTTTCTCTTTTGCGAATATTGATTATTTATGTAGGGAGAAAAATTCTGAGTCAGTTTAATTATTCGACCTGTAAATTTCAAAGTGTTTGAATCAATAATTACCAAGGTGCATTTTTTGTTTTTATTATATTTAAGACTTCCATCGACAGAGCTCCGATAGCCTAATGGCTAGACCGTTGGGTTCCAAGCGCGTGGTACTGGGTTCGAGTCCCGGCCGGAACGAAAATCTTCCATGTATATATTTCTCTTCTAATTTGAAGATTCTTTTTTTTTTCAATTTCTTTCTTTTGCAAATATGGATTATTTATGTACGGAAGAAAATTCTGAGTCAGTTTAATCATTCGACCTTTAGATTTCAAAGATTTTAGATCAATAATTACTAAGGTGCATTTTTTGTTTTTATTATAATTAAGACACCGATCAACAGAGATCCGATAGTATATTGGCGAGAGCGTTGGGCTTCCATGAGTGTCGCCCTGGGTTCAAATCCCAGCCGGAAAGGAAATCTTAAATGCAAATATTGTTTTCTAATTTTATAATTCTTTTTTTTTTATTTTTCCCTTTTGCGAAGTCAGTCAGTCAGTCTGACAGTCAATCAGTCAAGCACTCAGTCATTCAGTCTCAGTCAGTCAGTCCAGTCAGTCAGTCACTCAGTCAGTCAGTTAGTCCTTCAGCCAGTCAGTCAAGCAGTCAGTCATTTAGTCTCAGTCAGTCAGTCATTCAGTCAGTCAGTCAGTCAGGCAGTCAGTCAGTCAGTCAGTCGGTCAGTCCTGTGCAGTCAGTTAGTCACTAAAGCAGTCAGTCAGTCTCAGTCAGTCAGTCAGTCAGTCAGTCCAGTCCAGTCTCAGTCAGTCAGTCAGTCAGTCTCGGTCAGTCAGTCAGTCAGTCATTCAGTCAGTCAGTCAGTCAGGCAGTCAGTCAGTCGGTCAGCCTTATTCAGTCAGTCTGTCAGTCAGTCAGTCAGTCAGCCTTATTCAGTCAGTCTGTCAGTCATCCTTATTCAGTCAGTCTGTCAGTCAGTCAGTCGGTCAGTCCTGTCCAGTCAGTTAGTCAGTCAAGCAGTCAGTCAGGTAGTCAAGCAGTCAGTCAGTCAGTGTCAGTCAGTCATTTAGTCATTCAGTCAGTCAGTGAAATAGCCAGTCAGAGAGTCAAGCAGTCAGTCAGTCAGTCTCAGTCAGTCAGTTAGTCAGTCAGTCAGTCAGTCAGTCAGTCAGTCCAGTCTCAGTCAGTCAGGCAGTTAGTCAGTCAGTCTCGGTCAGTCAGTGAGTCAATCAGTCAGTATCAGTCAGTCAGTGAGTCAGTCTGTCAGTCAGGCAGTATCAGTCAGGCAGTAAGACTCCGCTCGACAGAACTCCGATAGCCTAATGGCTAGACCGCTGGTCTTCCAAGCGAGTGGCCTGGGTTCGAGTCCCAGCCGGAGCGAATATCTTCAATGTATATATTTCTTTTCTAATTTGAAAATTCTTTTTTTTTTTCAATTTCTTTCCTTTGCAATTATTGATTATTTATGTAGGGAAGAAAATTCTGAGTCAGTTTAATTTTTCGACACGAAGATTTCAAAGTGTTTAAATAAACAATTACCAAGGTGCATTTTTTGTTTTTATTATATTTAAAACTCCCACCGACAGAGCTCCCATAGACTAATGGCTAGAGTGTTAGGCTTCCAAGCGAGTGGCCCTGGGTTCGAGTCCCAGCCTGAACGAAAATCTTCAATGTATACTTTTAGTTTCTAATTTGAAATGTCTTCTTCTTTTTTTTTAATTTTTCTCTTTTGCGAATATTGATTATTTATGTAGGGAGAAAAATTCTGAGTCAGTTTAATTATTCGACCTGTAAATTTCAAAGTGTTTGAATCAATAATTACCAAGGTGCATTTTTTGTTTTTATTATATTTAAGACTTTCACCGACAGAGCTCCGATAGCCTAATGGCTAGACCGTTGGGTTCCAAGCGCGTGGTACTGGGTTCGAGTCCCGGCCGGAACGAAAATCTTCCATGTATATATTTCTCTTCTAATTTGAAGATTCTTTTTTTTTTCAATTTCTTTCTTTTGCAAATATGGATTATTTATGTACGGAAGAAAATTATGAGTCAGTTTAATCATTCGACCTTTAGATTTCAAAGATTTTAGATCAATAATTACTAAGGTGCATTTTTTGTTTTTATTATAATTAAGACACCGATCAACAGAGATCCGATAGTATATTGGCGAGGGCGTTGGGCTTCCATGAGTGTCGCCCTGGGTTCAAATCCCAGCCGGAAAGGAAATCTTAAATGCAAATATTTTTTTCTAATTTTATAATTCTTTTTTTTTTTATTTTTCCCTTTTGCGAAGTCAGTCAGTCAGTCTGACAGTCAATCAGTCAAGCACTCAGTCATTCAGTCTCAGTCAGTCAGTCCATTCAGTCAGTCACTCAGTCAGTCAGTTAGTCCTTCAGCCAGTCAGTCAAGCAGTCAGTCATTTAGTCTCAGTCAGTCAGTCATTCAGTCAGTCAGTCAGTCAGGCAGTCAGTCAGTCAGTCAGTCGGTCAGTCCTGTGCAGTCAGTTAGTCACTAAAGCAGTCAGTCAGTCTCAGTCAGTCAGTCAGTCAGTCAGTCCAGTCCAGTCTCAGTCAGTCAGTCAGTCAGTCTCGGTCAGTCAGTCAGTCAGTCATTCAGTCAGTCAGTCAGTCAGGCAGTGAGTCAGTCGGTCAGCCTTATTCAGTCAGTCTCTCAGTCAGTCAGTCAGTCAGCCTTATTCAGTCAGTCTGTCAGTCATCCTTATTCAGTCAGTCTGTCAGTCAGTCAGTCGGTCAGTCCTGTCCAGTCAGTTAGTCAGTCAAGCAGTCAGTCAGGTAGTCAAGCAGTCAGTCAGTCAGTGTCAGTCAGTCAATTAGTCATTCAGTCAGTCAGTGAAATAGCCAGTCAGAGAGTCAAGCAGTCAGTCAGTCAGTCTCAGTCAGTCAGTTAGTCAGTCAGTCAGTCAGTCAGTCAGTCAGTCCAGTCTCAGTCAGTCAGGCAGTTAGTCAGTCAGTCTCGGTCAGTGAGTCAGTATCAGTCAGTCAGTGAGTCAGTCTGTCAGTCAGGCAGTATCAGTCAGGCAGTAAGACTCCGCTCGACAGAACTCCGATAGCCTAATGGCTAGACCGCTGGTCTTCCAAGCGAGTGGCCTGGGTTCGAGTCCCAGCCGGAGCGAATATCTTCAATGTATATATTTCTTTTCTAATTTGAAAATTCGTTTTTTTTTTCAATTTCTTTCCTTTGCAATTATTGATTATTTATGTAGGGAAGAAAATTCTGAGTCAGTTTAATTTTTCGACACGAAGATTTCAAAGTGTTTAAATAAACAATTACCAAGGTGCATTTTTTGTTTTTATTATATTTAAAACTCCCACCGACAGGGCTCCCATAGACTAATGGCTAGAGTGTTAGGCTTCCAAGCGAGTGGCCCTGGGTTCGAGTCCCAGCCTGAACGAAAATCTTCAATGTATACTTTTAGTTTCTAATTTGAAATTTCTTCTTCTTTTTTTTAATTTTTCTCTTTTGCGAATATTGATTATTTATGTAGGGAGAAAAATTCTGAGTCAGTTTAATTATTCGACCTGTAAATTTCAAAGTGTTTGAATCAATAATTACCAAGGTGCATTTTTTGTTTTTATTATATTTAAGACTTTCATCGACAGAGCTCCGATAGCCTAATGGCTAGACCGTTGGGTTCCAAGCGCGTGGTACTGGGTTCGAGTCCCGGCCGGAACGAAAATCTTCCATGTATATATTTCTCTTCTAATTTGAAGATTCTTTTTTTTTTCAATTTCTTTCTTTTGCAAATATGGATTATTTATGTACGGAAGAAAATTATGAGTCAGTTTAATCATTCGACCTTTAGATTTCAAAGATTTTAGATCAATAATTACTAAGGTGCATTTTTTGTTTTTATTATAATTAAGACACCGATCAACAGAGATCCGATAGTATATTGGCGAGGGCGTTGGGCTTCCATGAGTGTCGCCCTGGGTTCAAATCCCAGCCGGAAAGGAAATCTTAAATGCAAATATTTTTTTCTAATTTTATAATTCTTTTTTTTTTTATTTTTCCCTTTTGCGAAGTCAGTCAGTCAGTCTGACAGTCAATCAGTCAAGCACTCAGTCATTCAGTCTCAGTCAGTCAGTCCAGTCAGTCAGTCACTCAGTCAGTCAGTTAGTCCTTCAGCCAGTCAGTCAAGCAGTCAGTCATTTAGTCTCAGTCAGTCAGTCATTCAGTCAGTCAGTCAGTCAGGCAGTCAGTCAGTCAGTCAGTCGGTCAGTCCTGTGCAGTCAGTTAGTCACTAAAGCAGTCAGTCAGTCTCAGTCAGTCAGTCAGTCAGTCAGTCCAGTCCAGTCTCAGTCAGTCAGTCAGTCAGTCTCGGTCAGTCAGTCAGTCAGTCATTCAGTCAGTCAGTCAGTCAGGCAGTCAGTCAGTCGGTCCGCCTTATTCAGTCAGTCTGTCAGTCAGTCAGTCAGTCAGCCTTATTCAGTCAGTCTGTCAGTCATCCTTATTCAGTCAGTCTGTCAGTCAGTCAGTCGGTCAGTCCTGTCCAGTCAGTTAGTCAGTCAAGCAGTCAGTCAGGTAGTCAAGCAGTCAGTCAGTCAGTGTCAGTCAGTCATTTAGTCATTCAGTCAGTCAGTGAAATAGCCAGTCAGAGAGTCAAGCAGTCAGTCAGTCAGTCTCAGTCAGTCAGTTAGTCAGTCAGTCAGTCAGTCAGTCAGTCCAGTCTCAGTCAGTCAGGCAGTTAGTCAGTCAGTCTCGGTCAGTCAGTGAGTCAGTCAGTCAGTATCAGTCAGTCAGTATCAGTCAGTCAGTGAGTCAGTCTGTCAGTCAGGCAGTATCAGTCAGGCAGTAAGACTCCGCTCGACAGAACTCCGATAGCCTAATGGCTAGACCGCTGGTCTTCCAAGCGAGTGGCCTGGGTTCGAGTCCCAGCCGGAGCGAATATCTTCAATGTATATATTTCTTTTCTAATTTGAAAATTCTTTTTTTTTCAATTTCTTTCCTTTGCAATTATTGATTATTTATGTAGGGAAGAAAATTCTGAGTCAGTTTAATTTTTCGACACGAAGATTTCAAAGTGTTTAAATAAACAATTACCAAGGTGCATTTTTTGTTTTTATTATATTTAAAACTCCCACCGACAGAGCTCCCATAGACTAATGTCTAGAGTGTTAGGCTTCCAAGCGAGTGGCCCTGGGTTCGAGTCCCAGCCTGAACGAAAATCTTCAATGTGTACTTTTAGTTTCTAATTTGAAATTTCTTCTTCTTTTTTTTTTAATTTTTCTCTTTTGCGAATATTGATTATTTATGTAGGGAGAAAAATTCTGAGTCAGTTTAATTATTCGACCTGTAAATTTCAAAGTGTTTGAATCAATAATTACCAAGGTGCATTTTTTGTTTTTATTATATTTAAGACTTCCATCGACAGAGCTCCGATAGCCTAATGGCTAGACCGTTGGGGTCCAAGCGCGTGGTACTGGGTTCGAGTCCCGGCCGGAACGAAGATCTTCCATGTATATATTTCTCTTCTAATTTGAAGATTCTTTTTTTTTTTCAATTTCTTTCTTTTGCAAATATGGATTATTTATGTACGGAAGAAAATTCTGAGTCAGTTTAATCATTTGACCTTTAGATTTCAAAGATTTTAGATCAATAATTACTAAGGTGCATTTTTTGTTTTTATTATAATTAAGACACCGATCAACAGAGATCCGATAGTATATTGGCGAGAGCGTTGGGCTTCCATGAGTGTCGCCCTGGGTTCAAATCCCAGCCGGAAAGGAAATCTTAAATGCAAATATTTTTTTCTAATTTTATAATTCTTTTTTTTTATTTTTCCCTTTTGCGAAGTCAGTCAGTCAGTCTGACAGTCAATCAGTCAAGCACTCAGTCATTCAGTCTCAGTCAGTCAGTCCAGTCAGTCAGTCACTCAGTCAGTCAGTTAGTCCTTCAGCCAGTCAGTCAAGCAGTCAGTCATTTAGTCTCAGTCAGTCAGTCATTCAGTCAGTCAGTCAGTCAGGCAGTCAGTCAGTCAGTCAGTCGGTCAGTCCTGTGCAGTCAGTTAGTCACTAAAGCAGTCAGTCAGTCTCAGTCAGTCAGTCAGTCAGTCAGTCCAGTCCAGTCTCAGTCAGTCAGTCAGTCAGTCTCGGTCAGTCAGTCAGTCAGTCATTCAGTCAGTCAGGCAGTCAGTCAGTCGGTCAGCCTTATTCAGTCAGTCTGTCAGTCAGTCAGTCAGTCAGCCTTATTCAGTCAGTCTGTCAGTCATCCTTATTCAGTCAGTCTGTCAGTCAGTCAGTCGGTCAGTCCTGTCCAGTCAGTTAGTCAGTCAAGCAGTCAGTCAGGTAGTCAAGCAGTCAGTCAGTCAGTGTCAGTCAGTCATTTAGTCATTCAGTCAGTCAGTGAAATAGCCAGTCAGAGAGTCAAGCAGTCAGTCAGTCAGTCTCAGTCAGTCAGTTAGTCAGTCAGTCAGTCAGTCAGTCAGTCAGTCCAGTCTCAGTCAGTCAGGCAGTTAGTCAGTCAGTCTCGGTCAGTCAGTGAGTCAGTCAGTCAGTATCAGTCAGTCAGTGAGTCAGTCTGTCAGTCAGGCAGTAAGACTCCGCTCGGCAGAACTCCGATAGCCTAATGGCTAGACCGCTGGTCTTCCAAACGAGTGGCCTGGGTTCGAGTCCCAGCCGGAGCGAATATCTTCAATGTATATATTTCTTTTCTAATTTGAAAATTCTTTTTTTTTTCAATTTCTTTCCTTTGCAATTATTGATTATTTATGTAGGGAAGAAAATTCTGAGTCAGTTTAATTTTTTCGACACGAAGATTTCAAAGTGTTTAAATAAACAATTACCAAGGTGCATTTTTTGTTTTTATTATATTTAAAACTCCCACCGACAGAGCTCCCGTAGACTAATGGCTAGAGTGTTAGGCTTCCAAGCGAGTGGCCCTGGGTTCGAGTCCCAGCCTGAACGAAAATCTTCAATGTATACTTTTAGTTTCTAATTTGAAATGTCTTCTTCTTTTTTTTTAATTTTTCTCTTTTGCGAATATAGATTATTTATGTAGGGAGAAAAATTCTGAGTCAGTTTAATTATTCGACCTGTAAATTTCAAAGTGTTTGAATCAATAATTACCAAGGTGCATTTTTTGTTTTTATTATATTTAAGACTTTCACCGACAGAGCTCCGATAGCCTAATGGCTAGACCGTTGGGTTCCAAGCGCGTGGTACTGGGTTCGAGTCCCGGCCGGAACGAAAATCTTCCATGTATATATTTCTCTTCTAATTTGAAGATTCTTTTTTTTTTCAATTTCTTTCTTTTGCAAATATGGATTATTTATGTACGGAAGAAAATTATGAGTCAGTTTAATCATTCGACCTTTAGATTTCAAAGATTTTAGATCAATAATTACTAAGGTGCATTTTTTGTTTTTATTATAATTAAGACACCGATCAACAGAGATCCGATAGTATATTGGCGAGGGCGTTGGGCTTCCATGAGTGTCGCCCTGGGTTCAAATCCCAGCCGGAAAGGAAATCTTAAATGCAAATATTTTTTTCTAATTTTATAATTCTTTTTTTTTTTTATTTTTCCCTTTTGCGAAGTCAGTCAGTCAGTCTGACAGTCAATCAGTCAAGCACTCAGTCATTCAGTCTCAGTCAGTCAGTCACTCAGTCAGTCAGTTAGTCCTTCAGCCAGTCAGTCAAGCAGTCAGTCATTTAGTCTCAGTCAGTCAGTCATTCAGTCAGTCAGTCAGTCAGGCAGTCAGTCAGTCAGTCAGTCGGTCAGTCCTGTGCAGTCAGTTAGTCACTAAAGCAGTCAGTCAGTCTCAGTCAGTCAGTCAGTCAGTCAGTCCAGTCCAGTCTCAGTCAGTCAGTCAGTCAGTCTCGGTCAGTCAGTCAGTCAGTCATTAAGTCAGTCAGTCAGTCAGGCAGTCAGTCAGTCAGTCGGTCCGCCTTATTCAGTTAGTCTGTCAGTCAGTCAGTCAGTCAGCCTTATTCAGTCCGTCTGTCAGTCATTCAGTCAGTCAGTCAGTCAGGCAGTCAGTCAGTCGGTCCGCCTTATTCAGTCAGTCTGTCAGTCAGTCAGTCAGTCAGCCTTATTCAGTCCGTCTGTCAGTCATCCTTATTCAGTCAGTCTGTCAGTCAGTCAGTCGGTCAGTCCTGTCCAGTCAGTTAGTCAGTCAAGCAGTCAGTCAGGTAGTCAAGCAGTCAGTCAGTCAGTGTCAGTCAGTCATTTAGTCATTCAGTCAGTCAGTGAAATAGCCAGTCAGAGAGTCAAGCAGTCAGTCAGTCAGTCTCAGTCAGTCAGTTAGTCAGTCAGTCAGTCAGTCAGTCAGTCAGTCCAGTCTCAGTCAGTCAGGCAGTTAGTCAGTCAGTCTCGGTCAGTCAGTGAGTCAGTCAGTCAGTATCAGTCAGTCAGTGAGTCAGTCTGTCAGTCAGGCAGTATCAGTCAGGCAGTAAGACTCCGCTCGACAGAACTCCGATAGCCTAATGGCTAGACCGCTGGTCTTCCAAGCGAGTGGCCTGGGTTCGAGTCCCAGCCGGAGCGAATATCTTCAATGTATATATTTCTTTTCTAATTTGAAAATTCTTTTTTTTTCAATTTCTTTCCTTTGCAATTATTGATTATTTATGTAGGGAAGAAAATTCTGAGTCAGTTTAATTTTTCGACACGAAGATTTCAAAGTGTTTAAATAAACAATTACCAAGGTGCATTTTTTGTTTTTATTATATTTAAAACTCCCACCGACAGAGCTCCCATAGACTAATGGCTAGAGTGTTAGGCTTCCAAGCGAGTGGCCCTGGGTTCGAGTCCCAGCCTGAACGAAAATCTTCAATGTATACTTTTAGTTTCTAATTTGAAATTTCTTCTTCTTTTTTTTTAATTTTTTTCTTTTGCGAATATTGATTATTTATGTAGGGAGAAAAATTCTGAGTCAGTTTAATTATTCGACCTGTAAATTTCAAAGTGTTTGAATCAATAATTACCAAGGTGCATTTTTTGTTTTTATTATATTTAAGACTTCCATCGACAGAGCTCCGATAGCCTAATGGCTAGACCGTAGGGTTCCAAGCGCGTGGTACTGGGTTCGAGTCCCGGCCGGAACGAGAATCTTCAATGTATATATTTCTCTTCTAATTTGAAGATTCTTTTTTTTTTTCAATTTCTTTCTTTTGCAAATATCGATTATTTATGTACGGAAGAAAATTCTGAGTCAGTTTAATCATTCCGACCTTTAGATTTCAAAGATTTTAGATCAATAATTACCAAGGTGCATTTTTTGTTTTTATTATAATTAAGACATTGACCAACAGAGATCCGATAGTATATTGGCGAGAGCGTTGGGCTTCGGTGCGTGTCACCCTGGGTTCAAATCCCAGCCGTAAAGGAAATCTTAAATGCAAATATTTTTTTCTAATTTGATAATTCTTTTTTTTTTATTTTACCCTTTTGCGAAGTCAGTCAGTCAGTCTGACAGTCAATCAGTCAAGCACTCAGTCATTCAGTCTCAGTCAGTCAGTCCAGTCAGTCAGTCACTCAGTCAGTCAGTCTCAGTCAGTCAGTTAGTCCTTCAGCCCGTCAGTCAAGCAGTCAGTCATTTAGTCTCAGTCAGTCAGTCATTCAGTCAGTCAGTCAGGCAGTCAGTCAGTCAGTCAGTCAGTCAGGCAGTCAGTCAGTCAGGCAGTCAGTCAGTCAGTCAGGCAGTCAGTCAGTCAGTCAGTCGGTCAGTCCTGTGCAGTCAGTTAGTCACTAAAGCAGTCAGTCAGTCTCAGTCAGTCAGTCAGTCAGTCTCAGTCAGTCAGTCCAGTCCAGTCTCAGTCAGTCATTCAGTCAGTCAGTCAGTCAGCCTTATTCAGTCAGTCTGTCAGTCAGTCAGTCAGTCAGCCTTATTCAGTCAGTCTGTCAGTCATCCTTATTCAGTCAGTCTGTCAGTCAGTCAGTCGGTCAGTCCTGTCCAGTCAGTTAGTCAGTCAAGCAGTCAGTCAGGTAGTCAAGCAGTCAGTCAGTCAGTGTCAGTCAGTCATTTAGTCATTCAGTCAGTCAGTGAAATAGCCAGTCAGAGAGTCAAGCAGTCAGTCAGTCAGTCTCAGTCAGTCAGTTAGTCAGTCAGTCCAGTCTCAGTCAGTCAGTCAGTCAGTCAGTCAGTCTCAGTCAGTCAGTGCAGTTAGTCAGTCAGTCTCGGTCAGTCAGTGAGTCAGTCAGTCAGTCCAGTCAGTCAGTATCAGTCAGTCAGTGAGTCAGTCTGTCAGTCAGGCAGTATCAGTCAGGCAGTAAGACTCCGATCGACAGAACTCCGATAGCCTAATGGCTAGACCGCTGGTCTTCCAAGCGAGTGGCCTGGGTTCGAGTCCCCAGCCGGAGCGAATATCTTCAATGTATATATTTCTTTTCTAATTTGAAAATTCTTTTTTTTTTCAATTTCTTTCCTTTGCAATTATTGATTATTTATGTAGGGAAGAAAATTCTGAGTCAGTTTAATTTTTCGACACAAAGATTTCAAAGTGTTTAAATAAACAATTACCAAGGTGCATTTTTTGTTTTTATTATATTTAAAACTCCCACCGGCAGAGCTCCCATAGGCTAATGGCTAGAGTGTTAGGCTTCCAAGCGAGTGGCCCTGGGTTCGAAGTCCCAGCCTGAACGAAAATCTTCAATGTATACTTTTAGTTTCTAATTTGAAATTTCTTCTTCTTTTTTTTTTTTAATTTTTCTCTTTTGCGAATATTGATTATCTATGTAGGGAGAAAAATTCTGAGT